>NW_017189629.1:600000-895249 GCF_001704415.2 Capra hircus | reverse complement strand
CTCACTCCACACTATAATCATAAGGGATTTGATTTAGGTCATACCTGAATGATCTAGCAGTTTTCCCTACTTTCTTCAATTTGAGACTGAATTTGGCAATAAGGAGTTCATGATCTGAGCCACAGTCAGATCCTGGTCTTATTTTTGTTGACTGTATAGAGCTTCTCCATCTTTGGCTGCATAGAATATAATCAGTCTGATTTTGGTGTTGACCATCTGGTGATGTTCATGTGTAGAGTCTTCTCTTGTGTTGTTGGAAGAGCGTGTTTGCTATGACCAGTGCATTTTCTTGGCAAAACTCTATTAGTCTTTGCCCTGCTTCATTCCGCATTCCAAGGCCAAATTTGCCTGTTACTCCAGGTGTTTCTTGACTTCCTACTTTTGCATTCCAGTCCCCTATAATGAAAAGGACATCTTTTTTGGGTGTTACTTCTAAAAGGTCTTGTAGGTCTTCATAGAACTGTTCAACTTCAGCTTCTTCAGCATTGCTGGTTGGGGCATAGACTTGGATTACTGTGATATTGAATGGTTTGCCTTGGAAATGAACAGAGATCATTCTGTCGTTTTTGACATTGCATCCAAGTACTGCATTTCGGACTCTTTTGTTGACCATGATGGCTACTCCATTTCTTCTGAGGGATTCCTGCCCGCGGTAGTAGATATACTGGTCATCTAAGTTAAATTCACCCATTCCAGTCCATTTTAGTTTGCTGATTCCTAGAATGTTGACGTTCACTCTTGCCATCTCCTGTTTGACCACTTCCAATTTGCCTTGATTCATGGACCTGACATTCCAGGTTCCCTATACAATATTGCTCTTTACAGCATCAGACCTTGTTTCTCTCACCAGTCACATCCACAGCTGGGTATTGTTTTTGCTTTGGCTCCATCCCTTCATTCTTTCTGGAGTTATTTCTCCACTGATCTTCAGTAGCATATTGGGCACCTGCTGACCTGGGGAGTTCCTCTTTCAGTATCCTATCATTTTGCCTTTTCATACTGTTCATGGGGTTCTCAAGGCAAGAATACTGAAGTGGTTTGCCATTCCTTTTTCCAGTGAACCATATTCTGTCAGACCTCTCCACTATGACCCATCTGTCCTGGGTTGCCCCACAAGCATGGCTTAGTTTCATTGAGTTCAACAAGGCTGTGGTCCTAGTGTGATTAGATTGACTAGTTTTCTGTGAGTATGGTTTCAATGTGTCTGCCCTCTAATGCCCTCTTGCAACACCTACCATCTTACTGGTTTCTCTTCCCTTGGCGTGGGGTATCTCTTCACGGCTGCTCCAGCAAAGCGCACCCACTGCTCCTTACCTTGGACGAAGGGTATCTCCTCACCACTGCCCTTCCTGACCTTCAATGTGGGATAGCTCCTCTAGGCCCTCCTGCGCCCTTGCAGCCACCACTCCTTGGACGTGGGGTTGCTCCTCCCGGCCGCCGCCCCTTCACATTCAGTTCAGTTCAGTTCAGTCGCTCAGTCGTGTCTGACTCTTTGCGACCCCATGAATCCCAGCACGCCAGGCCTCCCTGTCCATCACCAGCTCCCGGAGTTCACTCAGACTCACATCCATCAAGTCAGTGATGCCATCCAGCCATCTCATCCTCTGTTGTGCCCTTCTCCTCCTGCCCCCAATTCCTCCCAACAACAGTCTTTTCCAATGAGCCAACTCTTTGCATGAGGTGGCCAAAGTACTGGAGTTTCAGCTTTAGCATCATTCCCTCCAAAGAAATCCCAGGGCTGATCTCCTTCAGAATGGACTGGTTGGATCTCCTTGCAGTCCAAGGGACTCTCAAGAGTCTTCTCCAACACCACAGTTCAAAAGCATCAATTCTTTGGTGCTCAGCCTTCTTCACAGTCCAACTCTCACATCCATACATGACCACATGAAAAACCATAGCCTTGACTAGATGGACCTTAGTCGGCAAAGTAATCTCTCTGCTTTCGAATATACTATCTAGTGTGGTCATAATTTTTCTTCCAAAGAGTAAGTGTCTTTTAATTTCATGGCTGCAATCACCATCTGCAGTGATTTTGGAGCCCATAAAATAAAGTCTGACACTGTTTCCACTGTTTCCCCACCTATTTCCCATGAACTGATGGGACCAGATGCCATGATCTTCATTTTCTGAATGTTGAGCTTTAGGCCAACTTTTTCACTCTCCTCTTTCACTTTCATCAAGAGGCTTTTTAGTTCCTCTTCACTTTCTGCCATAAGGGTGGTGTCATCTGCATATCTAAGGTTATTGATATTTCTCCCGGCAATCTTGATTCCAGCTTGTGTTTCTTCCAGTCCAGTCTTTCTCATGATGTACTCTGCATAGAAGTTAAATAAGCAGGGTGACAATATACAGCCTTGACATATTCCTTTTCCTATTTGGAACCAGTCTGTTGTTCCATGTCCAGTTCTAACTGCTGCTTTGTGACCTGCATACAGATTAGGTCCATACAAAAACCTGAGCATGGATGTTTATAGCAGCTTATTCATAATTACCCAAATTTGGAAGGAAGCAAGATGTCCTTCAGTAGGTGAAGGGATAAATAAACTCTGCCACACCCAGACAATGGAATATTAATCAGCATTAAAAAGAAATAAGCCATCAAGCTATAAAAAGACATGGAGAAAACTTAAATGCATATTACTAAGTGAAACAAGCCAATCAGAAAAGGCTACATAGTGTATGATTCTAACTATATGGAATTCTGGAAAAGGTGAAACTATGGAGACAGTAAGAAGATCAACGTTTGCCAAGGGTAAGGAGGGAGGGAGTGATGAATAGGTGAAACACTAAGGATTTGGGGGCAGTAAGACTATTATGTATGATACTATAATAGTAGATGAAAGTGAAAGTGTTAGTCACTCAGTCATGTCCTACTCTTTGCAATCCCATCGACTGTAGCCCTCCAGGTTCCTCTTTCCATGAAATTCTACAGGCAAGAATACTGGAGTGGGTATCCATTTCCTTCTCCAGGGGATCTTCCAGATCCAGGGATCAAACTCCAGTCTCCCACATTGCAGGCAGGTTCTTTACCATCTGAGCCACAAGGGAAGCCCATAATAGTAGATAAACTATGAGCTTTAGGTGATATGGGCTTTAATGATGTAGGCTCATCAATTGTAACAAATGCACCACTCTGGTGGGGGATGTTGACAGTGAGGTAGTGTGTGCATGTGTTGGGGCAAGGGGTATACAGGAACTTTCTGCTTGATGTTGCTGCGGACCTGAAACTGCTCTAAAAAAGTATATTTAAAAAGTGAAAAGAAAGTAAGTGACCTTAGTTTTTTATTTTATTTAACCCAATATATGCAAAATATTATTATTGCAACATATAAAACATTATTATTGATAGTTTATATTCTTTTTATCATACTAGCCTTTGAAATCTAATGTGTAGTTTACATTTACAGACATCTCAAATTAGACTAGCTGCATTTCAACTGCTAATTAGCCACATGCAGCTAGTGGCTACCATGCTGAATAGTGCAGAGTCTATTCAAGAGGGTGAGTTCATTGAACATGCATTTAAGTATCTTTGCAATGTCAAATTACTATGAAAGTTTTTAAATACTTACTTGCAGTTTTTCACTTATGCCATCATGGACTAGCATTGAATAGCTAGACAACCACATAGAATGTACTATCCTTTGAGAAGCTGTGGATTAGAAGCTCCATTCTGCTCCAGATAGAAGACAACAGTAACACAATAGAAGGCATGAAGGTCATGGATTTTTGAGAATTCTTTGTTCAGGGTGGAATCAAGTTAAGGATTTAGAGAGGCTTCTAAGTTGGAGAAAAGTAGGAAGACATCTTTCCTACTTTTCTCTGCCACCTGGCTCCATGCAAACAGAAATGGAAAACACCAAAATAAAGCTCAGAACAGGGAATTTCAGCTATGGATACTTACCACCAAATTTTCCAAGGGGCTTAGAAATGGATAAACAGAGCTTAAAGTAAGATTTGAATAGGTAAAACAAAAATCAATTATTTTCAAATATAGGTTTGAATGGAGACAAAAGAATTCTCTCAAGTATTGGCAGTTAACAATGGCAGTTCTAGGGAAATAGCCTTGTTTATAGATGTATTAAAACCATCACAAACCTGTAGGGAGTCGTTTTTCTGAGAAACAGTTCCCTTGAAAATAAATAAACAAAACATATTTGCTCTGAAAGAGGAGGCAAAATTCACATAAAACAGCTTCAAACAGCAACTTTTCAACCTAAATGAAACAGAAAGGCTTCATTTCTGAAAACCAGTCATAACACAGCAAATCAGTACTGAGAAAAAGAAGTTCAAAATACAAAGGAAATCTGAACAAAAAATAGAAACTAAAAAATGAAGATTTAAATGCTCTACAAGTAACCATTAAAAAGAAATCTCCAACTGAGAAGAACCAAATCAGTCTACAGACTTTACAAAGTCAAAAACAAGTCAAATTACTTTGTGTATATACAGTTATGTATAGTTCACTCTTAAATAGCTAATAAATTACAGCAGTGAGTCATTTGGCTAATCTATTACCTGGTACTTGGATAATAACCCAAGAGTCAAAATCAAATAGAGTAAAAGTCAAACTCAAATTTAGAGATTGGATTATTATAGATGAAATGCGCACCCCCCTCAAGTTCATATGTTGAAGCTGTAACTCCCAATGTGATTTTATCTAGAGATAGGGTCTATAAGGAGGTAAGCAAGGTTAAAAGAAGTCATAAGCCTGGGGCCCTAATCCAGTAGAACTGGTGTACTCCTAAAAAGAGGAAGAGATATCAGAATTCTCTCTCACTTTCTCTTTCTCCCTGAACATGTATGCAGAGGAAAGACCATCCATAAGGCAGGATTCAATCCCTGGGTCAGAAAGATCCCTTCGAGAAGGGAATGGCTACCCACTTCAGTATTCTTGCCTGGAGAATCCCATGGACAGAGGAGCCTGGCAGGCTACAGCCCATGGGGTCACAAAGAGTCGGACATGATTGAGCGGCTAACACTTTCAAAGCAGGAAAGGGTCCTCACTAGAAGCAGATCCTGCCAGCACCTTGATCTTGGACTTCTAGCCT
The DNA here is from genome assembly GCF_001704415.2 of Capra hircus. Taxonomy (NCBI): domain Eukaryota; kingdom Metazoa; phylum Chordata; class Mammalia; order Artiodactyla; family Bovidae; genus Capra; species Capra hircus. Next base: position 890,198 of record NW_017189629.1, on the reverse strand, counting down.
CCAGAACTGTGAGAAAATAAATTTCCATTGTTTAAAGCACCCTGTGTACGGTTTCTTGTTGTGGCGTCCCAAGTTGACTAACCTAGTATATTTGGGAAATCCACAGAATACAAAGAGATTCCCAGGCCATCTTTAGGGTCAACTGATACAACAGCAACCACTAACTGACTCAGCTGCTATGATGCTGAGTGAGCAAAATGTGTGCGTGAGTGTATGTGTGTGTGTGATTCTAATGGTGATGATCGGTCATGGGGGTTTTAGGAATAATCAGTAAGAACTTGGCCCTGCAATAAACAGGAGAGACTAACACATTATAAGTCAACTATACCCCAACAAATTTTTTTAAAAAAATAAGAAATAGGAGAGACAATTCCTAACAACTAAATGCTGACTGTCTCGTTAGGGTGAGAAAACTGATGTATGTAAAATACTTAATTATTCTCAATTGTATTATTCATGCAATAGGCATTCTCCTTTAGAGATACAGGATCAGTGCTTCCTTCACAAGAAACTGGCAACAAAGGAATATCATTTGGTGCCATTGGTCCTGAATCTGTCTCAAAAGACTTTCTTCATGTAATTCTCCTAATTACCAGAAACATCTGAATACACAGAGCACCGGAATAGCCAATGTAGCTCATTAAAATCAAGGTGATGGTAGTAAGAATACTAATGAGATGAGAATTAATTGTGTGGTGTGCTCTAATGCATTGAATCACAGAATATTAGAACAGAACTTTAAAACGTTGGAACTAAACTTAAAGATCAAACGGTCCAAGCTTCCAATTTTACAACCTGGGCTTCTAAATTCTTGAAGGACTATTCAAGAATATTAAATGTACATAGGCTCCACATTGTCAAAAGGAAGAAAATTTCTTGAGACAAATACTAGAGGACGAGGAGGGATGAAGAAAAAGAAAATAATACACACTGAACATCTTACAAAGTGCCAGAGAGACACAGTGCTAAACATCTACCATTAGTCATCTTATTTAAATTCTCTTATGTACCTCTCGGGCTTCCCTTGTGGCTCAGCTGTTAAAGAATCTGCCTGCAATGCAGGAGACCTGGGTTTGATCCCTGGGTTGGGAAAATCCCCTGAAGAAGAGAAAGGCTCCCCACTCCAGTATTCTGGCCTGGAGAATTCCACAGACTGTATAGTCCATGGGGTCGCAAAGAGTAGGACAAGACTGAGCAACTTTCACTTTCACTTCATGTACCCCTTAGGGCTTTCCTGGTGGCTCAGCTGGTAAAGAATCTGCCTGTAATGCAAGAGATCTGGGTTTGATCTCTGAGTAGGGAAGACCTCTTGGAGAAGAGAATGGTTACCCACTTCAGTATTCTCGCCTGGAGAAACTCATGGACAGAGGAGTTTGGTGGGCTACAGTCCATGGGGTCGCAAAGAGTAGGACACAACTGAGCTACTGAGCATGCACGCATGCATGTACCACTTAAGGGGAAAGGTGTTATTTTTACCATCTTACAGATGGAAAAAGAAAGACCCAGAGGTGTAAGTGGCTTGCATAAGACAATACTGAAATAGCCTGAACCAATGTTCTGCCCTAACCTCTGGCCAATTTTGAAGACCTCACTCTGCTTTTCCACCTCCAGTTTGCTGAGAGTATTTATTGGTTGCTCAAGATTCCTGGCTGTGTCCTCACCAGGATTTGCCCTTGGTATACAGGAGCTGCCCAAAGTTACGCCCACTCTTCGAGGGCAGCCACACCCAATGACTGATCCATGGCTATGAGGTATAAATGTCCACCCCCTTTGCCTCATTTGGGGGCAACTCTGAAGAACCAGGTCAATTTCAGAACTCCCCACAGGGTCAGCTAAAGCCCTCTGTTATGACAACATCACAGCTCAACTCCTCCCTCTGCCCAATCCTGCTTCCTTTGGTGGTTTAGTCACTAAGTCATGTCCAACTCTTGCAACCCCAAGGACTATAGCCCCCCAGGTTCCTCTGTCCATGGAATTCTCCAGGCAAGAATTCTCTTGCTTCCCTTGCTGCTGCTGCTGCTAAGTCGCTTCAGTCATGTCCAACTCTGTGCGACCCTATAGACGGCAGCCCACCAGGCTCCCCCATCCCTGGGATTCTCCAGGCAAGAACACTGGAGTGGGTTGCAGTTTCCTTCTCCAATGCAGGAAAGTGAAAAGTCAAAGCGAAGTCGCTCAGTCGTGTCCGATATTTAGCGACCCCATGGACTGCAGCCTACCAGGCTCCTCCGTCCATGGGATTTTCCAGGCTTCCCTTACTCCCCTGCAAATGCTGATCTTGCAACCCCCACACCCTAAGAAAAAACTGGGAATCTGACCTAAGGAATATTTCATTTTGGGGACTTCCCTGGCAGTCCAGTGGTTGAGACTCTATGCTCCCAGTGCAGGGGGCACATGTTCAATCCCTGGTTGGGAAACTAAGATCCCATATGCCACACAGTGCAGTCCACCCCTCCCCCAAAATATATATATGTATATATATATATACAATTTTTAAATTTACCAAACATTTTATATAATGCTTCTGAAACAATGTGGAGAAAATTTTGTCTTAGCTGCTAAATAAGAATCACTCCCTACTAATGGGAAAATAAGTTGGTAAGTTCTTTGAGGGGGTGGAGGTGGGAGTAAGAACCTCAAGGGGCATGTCTGGTTAACAAATTAGGGTCACTAATTGGCTGAGATAATAAAGGGAGATGTTCAAAGGCTGGGGAGAACTTAGTGAGATGAAGCACCACATGTAGGAAGAACTCAAAGAAGACCCTGGACACTGGGACATCAGAGAGAGGAAAGAGATGAGCTTGGGGGTAAGCAAAACATCTCAGAAAGGTTTCAAGTCATTTGCAGGGAGGTGTGCAATATCATCTCACTCCTCTGTCTCCCCTGCAAAATCTTCAGTGAATTGGACCCTGTTCACTCAGTGTGGGTAGATTTCCTTTGGGGAGCTCAGAGAGGTTACTGTGGAGATATGTGGTACCTGGACTTCACTTTCAATGAAAAAAGTCAAGTTATAGCTCAGGAAATGATAACATAAACTCAGAATCTAAGGAGACAGATGTACTGTGACTCTCTGGTTTTAAGGGTCTAAAGATAAAGCCCACAATCTATTGAAAGAGAAGCTACGTCAATATACAGAAAAAGGGCAAATTAAAAACAACAGCATGCCATTTTCACTGTCAGTCTAGCAAAGCGATTTTTAATGAAATTACCAATACAGGAAAAGAAAGTGCAGAGAAACTGACTCTCCTACACTATTCGAAAGATGGTATGCTGTCACAACCTTTTTTAAAGGCAATAGGGTGATAGAGAAAAAAGCTTGTACACATTCATGTTCTTTGACCCAATATTTAGCCGTCAGGGAATGCATCCCAAGGAAATGGTGATAAACACAAAAATTTATGCACATGAAAATACTTAGGAACATTATTTTTAGTAGCTAAAAACTATTCAACATTGCAGAAAACGTTTAAATAAATTATGCTACATTACTAGAAATTCTTTCCTCAAAGAACATTTAATGAGATGGGAAAGTACTTGTGATAATGTTAAGTGAAAATATATGTACATCAGCTTTTTATACTAAATAAGTGAGAATCCCAAATCTGTTAAAAAAGAAAAAACTATAAGTCTTTAAACTGTTTGATTCAGGCTACAATACGCATACATGTGTTAATTAGTATATGTAGATACACTTGTGGGTATACTTATTTGTGCATTAGGCAAAAATAAGGTTGGTCCTTTTTTTACAAGGAGAAAAAGAATGGCATAAAAAAGAGAAATCAAACTAAAAGACAAAATGCAAAATGAAATCTTATATTTTATATCCTTAAACATAAGAGCAACTTGTTTCTTCTCATTTATATTAAACAAACATCCCATGTAACCACTCAAACTAAGTACCTGCCTGGTTGTGTAAACTATGGAACTAATAAAATCATTTTTCCATATTTTCCCAGGAAATGAAAGGAACAATTCCTATGAAGTCCAATTGTTGAGTCATCTGATTTAACATTTCACTCAAGTTAATGTGGTTATGACATCCAAAGAACAGAGAGCCTTGACTGCTGTTTTTCTATGGAGAAACCTGCCTAGTCTTCCCCCAAGGCTTAACTTGGGGGTTTTCTTTTCATTCCTGATGTAGCAAGCACTAATGGAGAAGTTTTCAGGCAAAAAGACACGTTCAAGTTGGCACTTTTCTTCCCATTTAACTATTCTATGAAATAAATGTGTGAAAATTCAGGATTTCCATAGACAGAAGTCTCATCTAACTGATGAGCACTTTTCCCTAAAAGAAAAAAAAAAAAAAAAGCAATCTTCCTCTGCAAAAGAATGTGCTACCTACTCCAGGAAAAACAGGAAAAAAAAAAAAAGAAATACATTATTAGCTTTAAAACAACACTCTGTCACTCCTACTGAAAGTGAGATGAGGTGCTGTTTCTCCCCTCGAGGACCTCATAGTCTACTAGGAAAATTAAACATGTAAACAAGCAATTATAACACAATGAGATAAATATTATAAATAGGTACAGACAAAAGATGGTGGGACCATAAGTAGTTTGCCTCTGTGTTCTTAGTGCCCAGTTCCTGACTTATGCAAGGTACCTAACCATATTCTTTTAGTACATGAAAGAATGGATGATGGAATTAAAGAATGAATTAAAGAACAGAATATGGAATGGCTTGTACATGAACTTGACCTTGATAGATATGTAAGCTATAATAAATATAGGCACAAGATTTTGCACCTCCTTTCATTAAAGGTGGATTCTATTTCCTCAGCCCTTTCATCGGGATTGGCTTGTGTCTTACTTTGACCAGTGAAATTTGGTGGAAGTGATACTCTGTGGGTTCTAAAGCCTAAACCTCAAAGGGACCCTGCAGCCTCTACCTTTGACTTCTTTGAATGCTCCTGCTGCCATATAAGAGTTTCCCTGGTGGTTCAGTGGTAAAGGATCTGCCTGCCAACGCGGGAGATGCAGGATACACAGATTCGATCCCTGGGTTGGGAAGATCCCCTGGAGGAGGGCATGGCAACACACTCCAGTATTCTTGCCTGGAGAATCCCATGGACAGAGGAGCCTGGTAGGCTATAGTACATGGGGTCACAAAGAGTTGGACACAACTGAAGTGACTTCACATGCATGCCACACTGCACATAAGGAAGCCTAGGCTAGACCACTGAGCGACAAGAAACCTGGTGCCAAGAGGCAAGGCCCAAACCCCAGATATGTGAGCAAAGCCATCTCAGACCTTCCAGCCTCCCATGAGCTACCAACTGACAGTCTGAGTGAGTCCAGATGAGACCACGCAGTTAACCTACAGGTGTGTGAGAATAATAAATTGTTGTCTTCAGTCAATAACTTTTGGAGTGGTTTATAACACAACAATAGAAAACTAAGACTTAACCATTAACTGGGGAAAAAAAGAAAGGAAAGGAGAAAGGAAGGAGAGAAGAGAGAGAAGGAAGAAGAAAAGGAGGAAGGGGGCAAAATAGAAAAGAAAAATGGGGGGAAGATTGTTCCAAACAGGAAAGAACAAGTGCAATATTGCAGAGTGTTCAAGAACACAGTGTGTTTCGGGCATAATGAGAACTCTGGATGGCAAGAATATGAGAGTCTGGTAGGAAAGTGGCGGGTAGATGAGGCTCAAGAGTTTGCATGAAATCAGATTATGAAAGACCTTATTTTCCAAGTTATGGACTATGGTGAATGGAAAGGTTATATCCATCGCTTTCAAATTGATATGACTTGGTTTGTTTTCTAGAAAAAAAGACGGGTAAGGAAACTGAATTGGAGGGTGAGAAGCTGGTAACAAGAAGAGTGGTTGTGAAACTGTGACACAGACTCCAGTTCGAGAGGATGAAGACCTGCATGAAGGCAGAGTCAGGGCAGATGAAACAAAATGGATCCTGTGGAGGCTTCCAGGGTTGACACACGTGAAATTCAATGGCTTAAGATGAGAGCGGGTGAGGTGGCATGAAAGAAAGTGAAAGTGAAAAGTGAAAGTGAAGTCGCTCAGTCGTGTCTGACTCTTTGCAACCCCGTGGACTGTAGCCCACCAGGCTCCTCCATCCATGGGATTCTCCAGGCAAGAGTACTGGAGTGGGATGCCATTACCTTCTCCAGGGGATCTTCCCGACCAAGGGATCGAACCCAGGTCTTCCACATTGCGGGCAGACGCTTTAACCTCTGAGCCACCAGGGAAGCCCAAGCCCCATTTTATTATGCACTTGGTTACTGCAAGTGAGATACCGAGAGAAAGCACAGTGGGGACATCGCTGCTCCATGAAGTCTGAGATGATGACTTGAACAGCTGAAAAGTGACTCAAATGGCTATGGTTGGGAGATCCCTTCCAAGTGATTTCCTCACGCATGTGGCTGGTCTAGGACAGTTGAAGGGCAATATGTGGCTTTTCCCTATGGCTTATATTTCTCATATCATGTCGACTGGCTTCTGAGCAAGAATGCCCTGAGAGGAGTAACTGGGGGCTATCCCTCTAAGACACCAAGGCAGAAGCTACACAGCCCTTTCTGACCCAGCTCAGAAGTCATATGTCATCACACCTGCCACATTCTATTAATTATCAACCTTAATAACATATTACAGATAGATAAATGATAAATTTGGCTAATAAAATGTGGTGAAGGTGACACCATGAGTTGCAGAGCCTAGATATCAAGAGTCTTACGGCTTGCACCTTTGCCCTCTTTGGAAGGCAAGGAAGCCTAGGCCACCATTCAAGGAAGCCTAAGCTAGTCTCCTGAATGATGAAAGGGACAGCCAAATAATAAGTAATATTGATTAATTAGTGAGAATCTTTATATTAATTATTAAACAAGACACTAAGCCCAACCCACATTCCAGAAGAGGGTAATTCAGCTCCTCTTCCTGATGAGGGGGTAGCAGGTCCCAGTGTAGAAGAGCCTGTGAAATGGGAGCTGTGGTTGTAGTGGCCTTAGGTAAAATCTAACTGCCACACTCAACAGCATTGAGAGGAAGGCGGGGAGGAAGCCAGGTCTGAGCAGGAGAGGACATGATGGAAACAGACCTTCAACAGACAAGGCGCAACTAGCAGAACTACAGCTGTCTCTGCAGGTGAGAGGAGACAGTCTTCAACAGCTCAAGGGGGCAGCTCCTACACAGGGCCTGGCGGGTGATTCTCAGAGTCAGTGCGAGGTGGCATCGGATCCAAGCAATTCACCCATTCTCCACTGACCTACCCAGCCAAGTGAGAGGAGTTTTAAGATAGAGGAGTCAATGCCTATTAATTCAGCAGAACCATAGCAAGCCGTGAAAGGTGACTGAGAAAAGCTTAGGCTTCATGGTGACAAAGGCATCTAGAGTGAATACCTGGCTCAACCAAGAGATGGTTTTTGGCAGCAATGTTTTATTCTAGGCCACACTATACACAGCGACTGAGGCTGCTAATGAGCCTCCTATCACAGTAATAGTAATGATAACTACTAACATTTACTCACATTTATTGAGTACTTATGATGCATTAAGGCACTAGGCTAAGCACTTCACAAACATTAAATCCTGGAGAGCTGGGCACTATTATTATAAGCATTTCTCAGGAAAAAATACTATGGCTTTGAAAGGTCATAAGGCCAGCAGGCTGTGGTGTCATAACTTATACATGGATCACAGCCTCTCATACTTTCTAGAAGCCAAGCTCCCTAATCCAGCCTAGGCCAAGTCACACTGACTGTAGTAAGGGGTGAAGCTGGGATGGGAGCCTAGGCTGACTGATCACATGCAAGCATTTTTTCCGCTAAGAATCTCTGCCTTTCATGACCAGCCTAGATGGCAGGGTGGGCTGAGCCTCCAAGGAACCCATTCTACACACACAGTGTCCGAGAGCTGCAAAAGGCAAGGTCAGGGGATGTGGGGAGGACTGCGAATGACTCGGAAGTTTCCAGATTGGGAAACTGGGTAGATGACGTGCTGTTACTCAATGTGGGAAATGCTGGGGAAGAAGGGGGTTTGCTTTTTTTTTTTTTTTTTTTTTAATTTTTTTGGCTACAGCATAGGGCATGTGGGATTTTAGTCACCCAGTCAGGGATCAAACCCATGTCTCCTGCATTGGAAGCTCGGAGTCTTAACCCCTGTACCTCCAGGGAAATCCCAAAGGGGTTTTGGAGCAAACACAGCAAGTTCAGCATTGGACTTATCAGGCACAGCAAGTTCAGCATTGGACTTATCAGAATGTTATTTATTCACTTTTTGAACACAAAGTACAAAAGAATACCATTTCTTTCTTGGATTCCCTATCTGAAGCAAAAGGAAAAAGCTATTAAAGACAATTTGAGTCAAGCATTTTAAGGGCCCAGATGTAGAACATGGAATTCCATACGTGGAAGGGACCTTAAAATGCATGCGGCATCAATCTCCTCATTTTACAGATAAATAAACTGAAATACAGAAAGGTTAAAAGTATCGCCCAAAGTCATGCATCCAGTGTAATGAAGTGTTCATTCTCTAAATCATAAACTGCCCGATTTTTTTTTTTTCACTCGTTCTCTTACTCGGAAATACATTAACGTTTTAAAGCCCCAAACAAGAACAGCAGCTATTTGGGGAAGAACAAAACAAACAAACAAACAAACAAACCCCACCATCGTTGGTGCTACACAGGCAGCTCTGAGGGAGCCGTTATCCAATCACTGCAGTTGCCGTAGCTCAGCTCACACCCTACATAAATCCCCTGACAGCAGCAAAAACGCAGCGCGAAGAGCTGGCTTATTCTGAACACCGTTCAGAACCAGACAGAGAGGGGAGGAGACAGAAGCCATCGTTTATCATTTGGGACAAAAGGCATAGGCAGTGGGAAAATTTGATTTTCCATCATTTAAAGGGTATTAAAGTGAAAAGAGACCTGAAAAGACATTTCTGAGGAGGCTTTTTTTTTTCTTTTTGTAATGAAAACAGCACGTGGTGGGCTTAGCTACTATGTGGATTTAGATCAGATGTGATGGTAAATCTATATGCCAAGGGAGAGCATGAAAGACCTGTGGCACACTGATTCCCCTCAGTCAACCCCAGCTCGATATTATTTTATTAGCTTGTTATTGATGTTTTGATTCATGGAACAGTGATAAAATTCAGTGTTAAAATTCAGTGCATAAGCATGAATACTGTGGAAGTGATTATCTGAACAAGCCAAAAACACCCTAATGGAAGGCTAATCTGGGTGGCATCAAGTCTCTTAGAGCATCATAATTTTTTTTTTTTAACTCTAGGGAAATAAAATAGAGAAACAGGACAATGGGAGAGTGTGGGAGCTGGGTGAGTCAGTACAGGGAAGACAAAGAGAAATAAATACAGGGGGATTCTTTTCTCAATAGAGCACATATTTGCCCCCAAATTAATTTCAAATGAGATGTTTGGAATTGAAGAGCTGAGAAGCTCAAGGTTTCATGAACAGCTGCTTTCATGAACCAGGGCACAATGGTCATCTGAGTACAGACGGCCACATGCTTAGCATCTGAGAGCTTCCATTTTCAGAAGGACGCAGCATCTGAGCAGTACTTTTCCTCTAAGGGTACATAGCATGTGGGCAAGCAGGGCAGTTTCTTTTACCAGAAAGCATTGGCAATTTATGACCATTGTCAGTGGTTCCGAGACTCCAAGAGACATGAGGTGAGATCACTACATCCTCTTCAGCGATGGAGTCTCTAGGGGCATTCACAGGAATGCCTGTTTTATTACAATTTGGACAGATTCTGGAGCCTTCTGTTGTAGGTAACCCCATTTTAAGTGGGCCAGTTTATAAGTAACAGTATTAAAAAACAGGCTTAGGTAAAATTCATAAATGAGGAATACATTGCCTCTAGAACCAAAAGCCAAAAAGATACTGGGTCTATTTTAATGTTGTGGGTGCTAACAGAATCAATAACTATTTCTTGACAATTTCAGAACTTTAACTGAGGTTTCAGGGTGTTGTACTATGTGTAGGGCAATGGTCCCTTCCTTCTTTTTGTGAGTTTGTTAGTGTTTGTATGTTCTGAATAAGTGCGTTGAATCAGTCCTGGAAGAGGGAGGAGGGGGATGGCATCAGTTAAATGTTATACTCCTAGAGAAAGTTAGAGTGCTTAAGATCTTGCCTGTAAGACTGTGCGTCTACAGGGCTGTTGAGATACCCCATGGGCAGCCTGGCAAAGATGAATTGAATCTCTTTGGAGATGAAAGCAAACTATGTCTGAGACCTTCAATTAAACCCGGAACAAAACATATTAGCCAAATCTATGATTACAAAGTATTTATCAGTTGTTGGTTGGATGAAATAAGTAATTTAAATAATATGTGGGGAACTTCCCTGGCAGTCCAATGGTTAAGACTTCACTTCCTGATGCAGGGAATTCAATCCCTGGTCGGGGAGCTAAGATCCCACATGCCTCGTGGCCCAAAATCGAAAACATAAAACAGAAATAATATTGTAACAAATTCAATAAAGCCTTTTTTTAAAAAATACATATTTGATATAAGGGCCTCAATGAATGGGACCATGAAATTATGATGGTGATAATCCACCGAGAAGTGCCATACACTCCTTCCAAGTTTAAGAATATGACAAAATCGTTTGCTAAATGGAAACACAGTAGGGATAATCAAATCTTCTCTAAAATACAGTGGGTTTCAATCCTTGAAGTCTCTGCTATAACTAATGAGAATGAAAAATATTGCCTGCCATATCAGCAAAGAAAGGATGCTGAGGCCATCAAGCCACCAGCCACTGCCTCCTACCCATAGGAGAGCCCTAAAGGGACACAGGATGGGAAAGAACAGGATACTGGCCCTAATTAGCTGAGGTTCATATCAAAGGAATGATTTCCATGAACCTGGACTCTTGCATCTTCCCATAAATAGAAAAGGGCTAAATTCATTATCTTGAGATATCTGGTTTTCCTTAATTAACAGTAACCTTTTGATGCTATGAATTACTGAGTTTTGTGGCAAAGCTCCTATTCATCCTGTCTCCTCCCTTTCCTCTTCTGAGCAGACCCTCTGAGCCATCTGAGAGGCTGCCTGCTGGGCTTGAGTCCTCAGTAAGTCCACCAAATAAAACAGAATTCTCAACTTTTAGGTTGTGCATTTTTTTCCAGCAGACACTAACAATGGGCCCCCATGCCAAACTCACCTTAATTTTGCATGTTTTTCCACAGCTGTAAAAGTGGAAACTCTGAAAGGCCTTATTTAGTTTCCACAGCTGGTTGCCTGTGTGATTACTTCACCCCAAAAAGCATTACAAAATCCAGGCTCTGAGAAAGGACGGCCTCTGAATCTAACAAGTTGTGTGGCGGCTCGCTTGTTTTTTCGTGCTGTTCTTTTCTGTGATCATCCCCTTATACCAGGAATTTGCCATCCATGTCACTTGTAGGTTCCAACTTGTTGCAGAAACCAGTCATCGAGAAACCAAGCACCACACTTGGAGAGTTGGAGAACTCAGGTTTATTACACCAGCGGGCCCGGAGGAGTTAACACTCTAAGCTCTGAGCCCCAAAGCATAACAGAGTTTATTTAGACAGACTGTAGTGGGCAACCTAGTGTGCTAATAGGCTGGTTTAAACTAAAGGGTTTCGAGTGCACAGGAACAGCAGTCAAGATGGGGAGGGGGATGCCTGACCTTTACACAGACAGGCATGATTAAGCAGGTTTGCAGGGGCTGGGCAGTTGCAAAGAGCAGGACAAGGGTGAGTGAGATAAGCTCCAGCTCCTAGTATTGTAAGTCCCCACTTTCTGAGACTACATGACCTACATGATCGAGACTTTGCAAGGAGCAAGCTGAGTTACAGAGGCAGAAGGAGCAGGAGGTTATGTAAAATTTTAACTTTTCCTCTTCAAACTGAGCTTGCAAGTACCCTTGGAAACTCAGGGTGAGAAGGTTTTATACAAAAGTAAAGAGAAAGGGGTAAAATGTTCCTTCATTTTATGACAAATGCAACTTTCCAAAGGAAGAGACAGAAAGTTGATGACTCACTTTCTGCATTTGTTTCCTATTATAGCATTTATTTATTGACATATGGCTAAGAGGTACTGCTGCTGATGAAGCCTCGGCCTGCTGACTGAAGCCAGCCTCAACTTTTCAGCAGGGTGAAGCTTCCAGCTCTTGAATCTGGGATCCAGACCATCAGCTCCCACATGGAGAACACCACTGACTTAGGAAGAAAAAGCACGCTGTACAAAAGCCAACTATGAAGATTCAGTTTAAGTAAAAAATAATACTGACAAGAGGATTTTTTCTTTACATTTTTGTTTAATGTTTTCCTCCTGTTCTACTGTTTGCATAATTCAGAGTATGGCAGTTAATTTCTAATTACACAGACTTGCCTATCATTTTCTATAAGAAAATGAAATTAAATACTGCCTCTGGACTTATACAATTAGGAGGTATCCTTGGTGTGCCTATCTTGTTATTTCATTTCCAACAAGGTACACCTATTTGGGACACATGATTCGATGTTTTGATGTTGGTTTTTCCTGTGACTGGTTCCAATTGCCAAGTCCCATTTCTCTGGAAAGTCACTTTTCATGGTACAGATTTGCTGGTAGAAAAGACAAAATCTCATAAATTAGGGTGGCAGAAGTGCCTATTACTTGTTATGCAAAGAAAATAATGCAGAGTTCATTTCTACAAAGTTTATCACATCAGATAGGAAACTCTTCTCTTTCTTCTGAGGATACATGGAAGTGACCATAGGCATGTGTGTGTGTGTGTTCAGTTGCTCAATCATGATTGACTCTTTGCAACCCCATGGACTGTAGCCTGCCAGGCTCCTCTGTCTGTGGGATTTCCCAGGCAAGAATACTGGAGTGGGTTGTCATGTCCTACTCCAGGGGATCTTCCCAACCCAGGGATTGAACCTGCATCTCCTGCATTGACAGATGGGTTCTTTACTGCTGAGCAACCTGGGAAGCCACCACAGGCATAGGAGCAGACGAAACCGAGATTGGAGCTGGCTTTAGCACATCGCTTACTAGCTATTTGGCCTTGGGCAACTTAACCTCTCTGAGTCTCAGTTTCCTCCTCAGGGAAATGAGGATGGTAACAGTATCTACCTCAAAAGATTGCTATGAAGAGTCTGGGAAACAATGTGAGTATTCTTAGTTTTCCCCTCTCCCCATCCCATTCAAGCTCAGAGTCAGTTCTGAGTTCTTTAGATGCAAGAGGGGTAGGGAGAGGGACTAAAAATTGAAATAGTTTACAAGTTTCCTAAAAGAGCTCTGGTTTCCAATAGGGTAATTCCCTAGGACCTAGGAGAAGAGACAGCCTCTGGAATATAGAACAAAAGTTTGAGGGAAAAAATGAAGGAAGACAGATTTGAGGACCCAGACTATAGCAAGATTCCTCTGGGTAGAGGTAAGGAGTGGAGAGGGGGAAGAAATACACCAGACAATCTGGCAGTGAAATCCAGAAGGACTCTGTGGAGCCCTCCCAGGTACAAACCCTTTCCAAGTCCCCGTTTTAATTTGTAGGAAATAAGCTTCATTCAGTTTCCAGACGTTCCCCCAGTTCCAAAGGGCTAACGGTTGCTAACCAAGGAAAGGAAGGAATGCAGAAACGAAGGAGGAGCAATCAATAAACACTAGTGCAGCCATTAAAGCAGGGTTCTGGTTCCTGCTCAAGAAATATACGTCACCATATCTTTGAACCATTGCTAGAAAACTCCTCACCAAAGCTCCCCAGTTTGAGACACAATTTCTCAGGGCATGAGTCCACTGTGCCCAATTTTACCTGGCAAAGCAATAAAGATATTCTTTTCTACTTTACCCAAAACTCTGTCTTTGAGATTCAATTCAACAATACTGAACAGAGCTCAAGTTTTCAGCATCAGAAATAAAATGAATATTTCTTAGAATTGATTACAGAATGAAGTAAACCAATGGACTTGGTTTATGTTTTGACTGTATTGTGGACTGAATTAGTGTCCCATTCCCCCAAATTCGTATGTTGAAGCCCAAACCCCCAGTGTGACTGTATTTGGAGATAGGGCCTATAAAGAGATAATGAAGGTTAGGTGAAGTCTTAGGGTAGAGCCCTAATCCAAAAGGGCTGTGACCTTATAAGAGAAGGAGACATGTGAGCTCCCTCTGCATGCAGAGCAAAAGCTATGTAAACATGCAGGAAGAAGGTGGCCACTGTAAGCCAGGAAGAGAGGCCTCACCAGAAACCACCTTGATCTTGAACTTCCAGTCTCCAAAATAAACCTTTCTAGTTTAAGCTACCCAATCTGTGATATTCTGTTATGGAAGCCTAAGCAGACTAATAGACTGCATAATAATCTTTTTTGTTGTTGTTGTTGCCAATTTCCAGGATCCTACCTGTGTATTCAGAGTAGAGCTGCTAGATAAGAAGTTACCTTTAAAATTCAAATGAAGTATTATATAAGAAAAATTCAAATAAAGTATTATGTAAGAAAAATTCTTGGAGATGTTCCATATGTGATCTATTGGGAAATGTATTATAAGGTAAAATTCCAGTGCCATAACTGATATTCACCTGAATACTTGCTCAATAACTTCTTTTGCTCAATGTAAAGCACAACTGATTAGCACTCTGGGGATACAAATCTAAGAAGGAAAAAAGTACATTGTTATGAAGCACCTTTTGGTGCTCATGTTTTAATTAAGTTCTAAATACAATAATCATGACTAGTTTTCTGAAAGCACCATCGGGAAACGTATTCATTCTGGTACTTATCACAAGACCTTCCTGAAGATATAAAGAAAATAAATCCAAGCACCAAGTGTTATCTGGACACTTCTTATTTTTTTAAGAAAATACTAAGAACTACTCAAAGACATGTTAAGATAAATATTAACCATTCATAGGAGTCCCATCCTCACTGCCATGAATCCGTTTTTTGTTATTGTTAAAAAAGAAAAAACAACTAGCTAACTAATCCTATTCATGCATCATTTCACTCACAAATAAAAATAATAATAATATTTTTTAATAATAATCTTCATTTTTTTCTGAAGTCTTCTAGTTCAAGGCTGGCCAATACAGATCACATGCCAAATCCAAATTCCAACTATATCTAGTTTTTGTAAGGCCCAGACCTAAGAATGATTTTTTACATATTTAAAGGATTGTTGATGATGATGACAACAATAATGGCAATGGTGAAGAAAGAGAGATTTTATGTGGCCACCAGAGACAAAAATATTTACTATCTGGCCCTTTACAGAAAAAATTGTCTGACTGTAAAATTATGTATTGACTTTGGTGCAAGCCCTATGATTGGTAGAATACTGATATTTATATGAAATCACAAAATATGGTAAATGTACAAGATTCTGTTCACATTCATTCCTGTAGTGGAAATACTAGATAATCAATCTGCACTAAAACAAAGAGTCAATGGAAAAGTGAAAACATTTAAAAGCACTTGTGATTAATCACTGATATGTTCCTTCTAATGTAGAAAAAAATTGGTGGTTGCAACTCAGGGAAAGGAAGGGGCATTGGGTAGAGAGGTACAAATGACCATGATACAAAAGGATCAACTGGTTGCAGTTGGTAGCAAATCAAAGAAAATTCAGGAGAAACTCTTTTGTATAAGTCATTCTAAAGGGCACATATCTTGACGAAATAGATCATAGATGTTAAAATCTGTCATTTAATTTGGCTAAGGAAAAGAAATCAGAAGCTAAAGACATTTGCATTATTCTTGGAAGGCTCTTTTGATAGCAGAAATTTGTCTTTTCATCAAGGACAAGTATGCTGAAGAACTCTTATTTATATTACAGAGACTGAAATGCAAAAGGAAGGTTTTTAAAATAAAGACTGTTTTGGCTGTAAGCAACCACCCCATGTAGAAAGTAAAGAACAAAAAAAATGCATTCTTTTTTTTGCTTCCTTTTTTATTTTTTTTAATTTCTTTATTTTAATTGGAGGATAATTACTTTACAATATTGTAGTGGTTTTTGCCATACATTGACATGAATCAGCCATAGGTGTACATGTGTTCCCCATCCTGAACCCCCCTCCCACCTCGCTCCCTATTCCATCCCTCTGGGTCTCTTCATGGGGATACGTTAAGAAGAGGGCAGTGTGTTATCTTTGTTCAAATGAGTGAAGGACCAAAAAAAGGTAGTGAACATTAGAAAATAAAGATATGAGAAAATGTTTATCCTCCCAAATAAAGAGATACAATTTAAAATAATTTTGAGGTATTGTTTTATGCTGTTAAAAGATTTTTTTGATAGCAAGAACATTGTATGCTGGCAAAGTTGGAGTAAACCTAGCATACATCTACTGCTTTAGGGTGGGGTGGGGGTAAAGGGAACACCCACTGGAAATTGGAGGAAATGTGGCCCCTCATATTAAGTCAGAAAATGTTCCTTCACTTTGATGTAGATACTCACTTTGGAAGAAATAATCTTAAAGAAATAATTCAAGAGAAGAAAAAATTCCTGAATTAAAAAGGTGTTCACTGTTGCCCTACAAAGATAAACACAGGTAATTAGAAACAATCAAATGCTCAAAAATGGGAGATGTGAATAAATACTAATATTATATCCATTTAAGTAATTATATAGTCATTGAAATTCTAATAAAAAAGACCACATGGTAATGTGGAAAACTATTTTAGGGTATTGTCAAGTCAGAAAGCAAAATATAAAATAGTATGTACAGTATGTTTACAGCTATTAAATGTGTGCTTATTGGACAAAAAATTAAAAGCCATACCCCATAATAAAACATTGTATGAGAGGGTAGGGTTGGAAGATTACTGATGCTTTCTTGGCATCAATTTTATTTAGTGTTGATATGTTTTCCTTGTTAAAGAACAAACTAGTTGAGTTTCCTGCACGTGCATGTGAGCATTCCATTGAATGCATGTAACCACCCTGGAACGTAACACATTCCATCTTCAATTTTTTGGAAACTAGGTTTTCCAGCCCTTGGTAATGAAAAACATAAATGTGGCCACTCATATAGAAGTATTTACAAACTTCTTTATGAGACAACCACAGACCTGAACTCAGAAGCTTGCTTCATTTGTACATTTGATATAATTTTGAATAGCAAGGAGAGATAAGAAAGCCTTCTTCAGTAATCAATGAAAAGAAATAGAGGAAAACAATAGACTGGGAAAGACTAGAGATCTCTTCAAGAAAATTAGAGCTACCAAGGGAAATTTTCATGCAAAGATGGGCACAATAAAGGACAGAAATGGTATGGACCTAACAGAAGCAGAAGATATTAAAAAGAGGTGGCAAGAATACACAGAACTATACAAAAAAAAGATCTTCACAACCCAGACAATGGTGTGATCACTCACCTGGAGCCAGACATCCTGGAATGCGAAGTCAAGTAGGCCTTAGGAAGCATCACTACAAGCAAAGCTAGTGGAGGTGATGGAATTCCAGTGGAGCTATTTCAAATTCTAAAAGATGATGCTGTGAAAGTGTGGCACTCAATATGCCAGCAAATTCGGAAAATTCAGTAGTGGCCACAGGACTGGAAAAGGTCAGTTTTCATTCCAATCCCAAAGAAAGGCAATGCCAAAGAATGCTCAAACTACTGCACAATTGCACGCAACTCACATGCTACCAAAGTAATGCTCAAAATTCTCCAAGCCAGGCTTCAGCAGTAGTGAACCGTGAACTTCCAGATATTCAAGCTGGTTTTAGAAAAGGCAGAGGAACCAGAGATCAAATTGCCAACATCTGCTGGATCATGGAAAAAGCAAGAGAGTTCCAGAAAAACATCTATTTCTGCTTTATTGACCATGCCAAAGCCTTGGACTGTGTGGATCACAACAAACCGTAGAAAATTCTTCAAGAGATGGGAATACCAGAACCCCTGATCTGCCTCCTGAGAAATCTGTATGTAGGTCAGGAAGCAACAGTAAGAACTGGACATGGAACAACAGACTGGTTCCAAATTGAGAAAGGAGTACATCAAGGCTGTATATTGTCACCCTGCTTATTTAACTTATATGCTGATTACATCATGAGAAATGCTGGACTGGATGGAGCACAAGCTGGAATCAAGATTGCTGGGAGAAATATCAATAACCTCAGATATGCAGATGACACCACATTTATGGCAGAAAGTGAAGAAGAATTAAAGAGCCTTTTGATGAAAGTGAAAGAAGAGAGTGAAAAAGTTTACTGAAAACTCAACTTAGTTTTCTGACTAAGATCATGGCATCCAGTCCCATCACTTCATGACAAATAGATGGGGAAACAGTGAGAGGTTTTATTTTTTTGAGCTCCAAAATCACTCCAGATGGTGACTGTAGCCATGAAATTAAGAGACGCTTGCTCCTTGGAAGGAATGTTATGACCAACCTAGACAGAGTATTAAAAGGCAGAGATATTACTTTGCCAACAAAGGTCCATCTAGTCAAAGCTATGGTTTTTTTAGTAGTCATGTATGGATGTGAGAGTTGGATTATAAAGAAAGCTGAGTGCCGAAGAATTGATGCTTTTGAACTGTGGTGTTGGAGAAGAATCTTGAGAGTCCCTTGGACAGCAAGGCGATCCAACCAGTTCATCCTAAAGGAAATCAGTCCTGAATATTCACTGGAAGGACTGATGCTGAAGCTGAAACTCCAATACTTGGGCCACGTGATGCGAAGAACTGACTCATTTGAAAAGACGCTGATGCTGGGAAAGATTGAAGGTGGGAGGAAAAGGGGATGATAGGATGAGATGGTTGAATGGCATCACCGTCAGTGGACATGAGTCTGAGTAAACTCCAGGAGTTGGTGATGGACAGGGAGGCCTGGAATGCTGCAGTCCACGGGGTAGCAAAGAATCGGACAAAACTGAGCGACGAACTAAACTGAACTGAACTGATACCAAGCAAGACCCTGTGGGGCTCCCAGGCACAAAAGCCTTCCTCTATCCCCCATTTCTTGATTACAGGAAATAGGCTTCATTCAGCCTCCATGATCTTCCCTGAGTTCCAATGCTGCTGCTGCTGCTGCTGCTGCTGCTGCTGCTGCTGCTGCTGCTGCTGCTGCATCGCTGCAGTCATGTCCGACTCTGCGCAACCCAATAGACGGCAGCCCACCAGGCTCCCCCACCCCTGGGATTCTCCAGGCAAGAACACTGGATTGGGTTGCCATTGCCTTCTCCAATGCATGAAAGTGTAAAGTGAAAGTGAAGTCGTTCAGGCGTGTCCGACTCTTAGCCACCCCATGGACCGCAGCCTACCAGGCTCCTCCATCCATGGGATTTTCCACACAAGGGTACTGGAGTGGGGTGCCATTGCCTTCTCTGTGAGTTCCAATGGGACATGTTCAAGCAGATGTCAATTACGGAAGTGAGGGGGTGCAGGGACAAGAGAGGAACAGTCAAAAGACATAATAGTCCAGCCTTGGGGAAGGGTCCCAGTTCCCTCTCAAGTGACAAACCTAAAAATATCTTTGGGCTGTCTTGCAGATACTGAAACCCCTAGCAGATGGGAGAAATGAAAGGTATGCTGCCCACAAGCAGCACATAGACTCAGACCAGTTGGAACCAGAAGGTTGATGATGCTGACTCCCACTTACCTCACCACCACCAACCAATCAAAAGAATGTCCACAAGCGGATCATGCCCTCATTGAACCATTACTATAAAACTTCTCAGTACCCCCTCCAGGCGGGGACACACAGGTTTGAGGGCATTAGTCCACTGTGGCCCCCTTTGCCTGGCAAAGCAATAAAGCTATTCTTTTCTACTTCACCTAAAACTCTGTCCCTGAGAATTAATTTGGTGTCCGAGTACAGAGGCTGGATTCAGCTTCACTTTCTTCTTTTTCATATCTATATCTAGACCTTTACTTCTGCTGAAAGTTTTGCTGAGCTAGTATTTGAGTGTTGCCATGCAAGCAAATAAATTCAGCTTTGTTCCAAGCTGGTGGTTAGCAGTCTGTCTTATCCTTTACATCCCATTACTATGAAATGTATTATCTAAAGCTCTCACAGCTTTTGGAAAACTGTCTGCCATGGAAGATCCCCCTCCCCCAGGGCCACAATGACAATTTGACTGTAAGAAAAGCATCCTATTGGCTTCCAGTTGTTCCAGGAAATGGCCAGCCACATAAAACCCTCCACCCCAATACTAAACAATCCTTCTTTTGAAATGTCCCCAAATTGCTAGTTTTCCCCCTGGCAACCAACTAGGGATTGCTAAGTACGTATAAAGACAATTAGAAAGTCTCCCCTGCTTCCAAAAATCCCACTTTGGTAGACTGCTTGCCACGTGGAAACCATCTCCGTATTTCCTAGCTTTACACTGTAGAACAAATTCTGTCTACACCTTTGAACTCCTGCTGAGACCAAAGTGACCTATAGAAGGCTTCCCTTGCTGAAAGTTTGTGAATAAATAGCCTTTGTTAATTGTGCCTCACACTTGGTTTTATCTTTGACATTGATAGCTTTTCTAATCTTTAAATAATTAAGATAGATACATTAGAAAAGGGGTAACAACCCAATGGTTTCTTAGGATCATAAAACAAATCCCACTACAGGAAACCAAAAGTCAAATGTTCCATAGTTAATTATGAAACAACCAAAGATGAAGAAGAGATAAGGCAAAACTTTAAAACTTATAAATGTGAGATTATGGTCACTTCTCAAAACTATTCAAATTAGAGAGGAACATTTTACTCAAATCATGGATCATACCAAGATTTCTTTACCTTTGGACGCATCTAGAATTCCAACAAAGTCATTTAATTCCTGTTTCTTTGTCCAGTTACAGCTCCTTTGTCTTCTCAGCCTCCTCTTGCTTGTTATGATTAAAGTGGCAGGGAAATCACAAGACCAGGGCAGACCCACTCCTCAGCATAAATGTGCAGTGAGCACCATACCCTCAGGCTCCTTCCTATCTCTGCCCCATTCCCCACCACCAAGGCCCAGAGATTAGGAAAATTCCTTTTCAAAGAAAGCCTGCTAAAAATATTTCCTTCAAACTAACTGTGAATGAAAAATGCTGCCTCCATATAAGCAAAGGATGCCAGGCCATCAAGCCACAGGCCACTGGAGCCGTCCCCACCACCAAAATGGTGCACCCAGAGGGGATTCAAGATGGGAAAGAATCAGATCAGTTCAGTTCAGTCCTTCAACCTGTCCAACTCTTTGCGGCCCCATGAATCGCAGCACACCAGGCCTCCCTGTCCATCACCAACTCCCGGAGTTCACTCAGACTCAGGTACATCGAGTCAGTGATGCCATCCAGCCAACTCATCCTCTGTCGTCCCCTTCTCCTCCTGCCCTCAATCCCTCCCAGCATCAGAGTCTTTTCCAACGAGTCAACTCTTTGCATGAGGTGGCCAAAGTATTGGAGTTTCAGCTTTAGCATCATTCCTTCCAAAGAACACCCAGGACTGATCTCCTTTAGAATGGACTGGTTGGATCTCCTTGCAGTCCAAGAGTCTTCTCCAACACCACAGTTCAAAAGCATCAATTCTTCGGTGCTCAGCTTTCTTCACAGTCCAACTCTCACATCCATAAACGACTACTGGAAAAAAACATAGCCTTGACTAGACGGACCTTTGTTGGCAAAGTAATGTCTCTGCTTTTGAATATGCTATCCAGGTTGGTCATAACTTTCCTTTCAAGGAGTAAGCGTCTTTTAATTTCATGGCTGCAGTCACCATCTGCAGTGATTTTGGAGCCCCAAAAAATAAAGTCTGACACTGTTTCCACTGTTTCCCCATCTATTTCCCATGAGGTGATGGGACCAGATGCCACGATCTTAGTTTTCTGAATGTTGAACTTTAAGCCAACTTTTTACTCTCCTCTTTCACTTTCATCAAGAGGGTTTTTAGCTCCTCTTCACTTTCTGCCATAAGGGTGGTGTCATCTGCATATCTGAGGTTATTGATATCTCTCCCAGCAATCTTGATTCCAGCTTGTGCTTCTTCAAGCCCAGCATTTCTCATGATGTACTCTGCATAGAAGTTAAATAAGCAGGGTGACAATATACAGCCTTGATGTACTCCTTTTCCTATTTGGAACCAGTCTGCTGTTCCATGTCCAGTTCTAACTGTTGTTTCCTGACCTGCATATAGGTTTCTCAAGAGGCAGGTCAGGTGGTCTGGGATTCCCATCTTTCAGAATTTTCCACAGTTTGTTGTGATCCACACAGTCAAAGGTTTTGGCATAGTCAATAAAGTAGAAATAGATGTTTTTCTGGAACTCTCTTGCTTTTTCAATGATCCAAAGGATGTTGGCCATTTGATCTCTGGTTCCTCTGCCTTTTCTAAAACCAGCTCGAACATCTGGAATTTCGTGGTTCATGTATTGCTGAAGCCTGGCTTGGAGAATTTTGAGCATTACTTTACTAGCGTGTGAGATGAGTGCAATTGTGTGGTAGTTTGAGCATTCTTTGGCATTGCCTTTCTTTGGGATTGGAATGAAAACTGACCTTTTCCAGTCCTGTGGCCACTGCTAAGTTTTCCAAATTTGCTGACATATTGAGTGCAGCACTTTCACAGCATCATCTTTCAGGATTTGAAATAGCTCCACTGGAATTCTATCACCTCCACTAGCCTTGTTCATAGTGATGCTTTCTAAGGCCCACTTGACTTCACATTCAGGATGTCTGGCTCTAGGTGAGTGATCACACCATCATGATTATCTTGGTCATGAAGATCTTTTTTGTACAGTTCTTCTGTGTATTCTTGCCACCTCTTTTTAATATCTTCTGCTTCTATTAGGTCCATACCATTTCTGTCCTTTATTGAGCCCATCTTTGCATGAAATGTTCCCTTGGTATCTTTAATTTTCTTGAAGAGATCTCTAGTCTTTCCCATTCTGTTCTTTTCCTCTATTTCTTTGCATTGATTGCTGAAGAAGGCTTTCTTATCTCTTCTTGCTATTCTTTGGAACTCTGCATTCAGATGCTTATATCTTTCCTTTTCTCCTTTGCTTTTGGCTTCTGTTCCTTTCACAGCTATTTGTAAGGCCTCCCCAGACAGCCATTTTGCTTTTTTGCATTTCTTTTCCATGGGGATGGTCTTGATCCCTGTCTCCTGTACAATGTCACGAACCTCCATCCATAGTTCATCAGGCACTGTATCAGATCTAGGCCCTTAAATCTATTTCTCACTTTCACTGTATAATCATAAGGGATTTGATTTAGGTCATACCTGAATGGTCTAATGATTTCCCTACTCTCTTCAATTTAAGTCTGAATTTGGCAATAAGGAGTTCATGATCTGAGCCACAGTCAGCTCCCAGTCTTGTTTTTCTGACTGTATAGAGCTTCTCCATATTTGTCTACAAAGAATATAATCAATCTGATTTCGGTGTTGACCATCTGGTGATGTCCATGTGAAGAATCTTCTCTTGTGTTGTTGGAGGAGGGTGTTTGCTATGACCAGTGCGTTCTCTTGGCAAAACTGTATTAGCCTTTGCCCTGCTTCATTCCGCATTCCAAGGCCAAATTTGCCTGTTACCCCAGGTGTTTCTTGAGTTCCTACTTTTGCATTGCAGTACCTTATAATGAAAAGGACATCTTGTTTGGGTGTTAGTTCTAAAAGAATCAGATAGTGGCCCTTGATAGCTGAGGTGCATATCAAAGGAATTATTTCAATCAGCCCAGACCTT
The DNA here is from genome assembly GCF_001704415.2 of Capra hircus. Taxonomy (NCBI): domain Eukaryota; kingdom Metazoa; phylum Chordata; class Mammalia; order Artiodactyla; family Bovidae; genus Capra; species Capra hircus. The sequence goes on along the minus strand of NW_017189629.1, from coordinate 866,640 downwards.
TAATCTTCCCATAAAAAGAAAAGTGCTAAATTCATTAATTTGGGACTTCTGGTTTTAATTAACAGTAATCTTTTGATGCTCTGAATATCTGGTTTTTGTTATAAAAACGTCTATATATCATGGCTCCTCCCTTACCTTTTCAGAGCAGTCCCTCAGAGCTATTTGAGAGGCTTCCTCCTGATCTTGAGTCCTCAGAAAGTCCACCAAATAAAGCAGAACTCTCAACTTTTAGGTTGTGCATTTTTTCCAGTCAGCATAATATTTACATGTCTGGGAATAATTTAGTGCAAACCCTTGTCAAGGTTCAGCTACACCCTACCCCAAAAAGATATGTTTGAGTCCTAACCCTCAGTAGCTGTGATTATAACCTTATTTGAAAGTAAGGCCTTGCAGATGTAGTCTAGTTAAGATGAGGTCATATGGGACTAGAGTAGGGCCCTAAATTGAATGACTGGTACCTTCATAAGGAGAGTGATTTGGAGAGAGGCAGACAGGGAAGAAAGAAGCAGAGATTGGAGTGATGCAGCCACAAGCCGGGGGATGCCAAGATGGCGGACCATCACCAGACTTTAGGAGAAAGGAGGAGAGAGTTTCCTACACAGCCAGAGAGGGAGCATGGCCCTGCAGGCACTTTGATCACAGAATTCTAGCCTCTAAAACTGCAAGAGATAAATTTCTGTTGTTGAATTTGTGGTACTGTAGTATAGCAGCTCTGGGAAACTGCTAACAATCCTTTCCGGCTATTTCTACTTAAAAGATGTATAGTTCTAATGGTAGAATCACAGGAATCAGTCAGCTAGTGGAAGTATATCGGGTATTTTTTGGCAAAAACTAAATATATGAAGGGACATAGGAGGGTCACTGTGGCCCCCAAAGTTGTAAGGAGAGGGAGAAAAGGACATCTTGTTGCTGTTGTTTTCCAGTTGTTCAGTTCAATTCAGTTCAGTCGCTCAGTCATGTCCGAATCTTTGCAATTCCGCAGACTGTAGCGCGCCAGGCCACCCTGTCCATCACCAGCTCCCGGAGTTCACTCAAACTCATGTCCATTGAGTCAGTGATGCCATCCAACCATCTCATCATCTGTTGTCCCCTTCTTCTCCCACCTTCAATCTTTCCCAGTGTCAGGGTCATTTCAAATGAGTCAGTTCTTCACATCACATGGCCAAAGTATTGGAGTTTCAGCTTCAGCATCAGTCCTTCCAATGAATATTCAGGACTGATTTCCTTTAGGATGGACTGGTTTGATCTCCTCACAGTCCAAGGAACTCTCAAGATTCTTCTCCACCACCACAGTTCAAAAGCATCAATTCTTCAGCGCTCAGCTTTCTTTATAGCCCAACTCTCACATCCATACATGACTACTGGAAAAACCATAGCTTTGACTAGATGGACCTTTGTTGGCAAAGTAATGTCTCTGCCTTTTAATATGCTGTCTAGGTTGGTCATAACTTTTCTTCCAAGGAGTAAGCATCTTTTATTTTCATGACTGCAGTCACCATCTGCAGTGATCTTGGAGCCCGCAGTAATTCAGTCTCTCGGTTGTGTCCAATTCTGAGACCCCATGGACTGCAGCATGCCAGGCTTCCTTGTCCTTCACTATCTCTTGGAGTTTGCTCAAACTCAACTCCATTGAGTCAGTGATGCCATCTTGAGTATTACCAAATGTTATTCACACCTAATATCATTGCACATATAGTTTGCTATCGATTACTAAATCAGAAACCCATCATTCACTTAGCACTATATTATCTTCTTTACTTCTTTCTCTCTTCCTATAACCATCCCATTAAAAAACTCCCCTAAGAGAGTAGGCAAGCAGAGAGGAGAAAGCAGTGCATATAGTCTATTAGTAACCATAGAAGGAATATTTATGGGTACGTTTTCAATGAATGTTTCCCTTCCCCAAAGAAAGGAGAAAAGCCTTAGTATTCTTTTGCCTGGGGGATGGGGAGATTGTGCAGGCAAGAGAGGGGAGGGCTGTTACATGGCAGAAAGCAGGGTAGGAATTATACACAATTTTTGGTTTTTGTTTTCACAGCCTTTAGATTATTGAGGCAATTAAGCTGTCAAAAGGAGGAGAAAGGGAAAGCCCTTTCCCTTGTGTTGGGATTCGGGTTCCAAGAGTTAAAGCAGTTAAGTCAGAGAAGGAAAAGACATCTCTGAGTCTGAGATGGAACTCTGACCCCTGAGTTGGGGAGGATCTCAATGAGGAGAAGCTGGGGAGCCTCTAGGAGGCCGGGGAAACACACACCGACACACTATAGCACTGGCAAAGTGAAAGTGAAAGTCGCTCAGTTGTGTCTGACTCTTTGCGACCCCATGGACTATACAGTCCATGGAATTCTCCAGGCCAGAATACTAGAGTGGGTAACCTTTCCCTTCTTCAGGGGATCTTCCCAATGCAGGGATTGAACCCAGGTCTCCCGCATTGTATGCAGATTCTTTATCAGCTGAGCCACACAAGGGAAGCCCAAGAATATTGGAGTGGGTAACCTATCCCTTCTCCAGGGGATCTTCCTGACCCAGGAATCAAAAAGTGGTCTTCTGCATTCCAGGCAGATTCTTTACCAGCTAAGCTACCAGGATAGCACTGGAAGACCCAGCAAAGACCCCCAGTGGCTGATGACCTGGAAGCAGCCTGGGCTTAAACATGAGGCAGGTTTATCATGTAATATAAGAGCCAGGCTTCAACACAGCCCAAGGGAGGGAGAGACAAGGACCTGGTCATACCTGAGATAGTATTTTCCATAGTCCAGACAGGATGGAAAATAAGAGTCAGATTTCAACTGATTTTGGAAAAATTAAAGAATGCAAATTAATATCTCTTGTTCATCCAAGTTTGTAGGCCAAAGAAAGATTTAATGAAGGAGCAAGGGAAAGTTAATAATTAACTTTCTTTGGGGGGGGGGTCATTTGTGAATTTCATTTCTGCAGTGTTTTTCATAGGCTAAATTAGTACAGAATTAGGAATTGACATGAATACAATTGTTCTTTATTTGTGAAGAGGTTTACTGCTGCCAACTAACTTCACCTATGTGGAGGCACTCATGTGTATGACAACTAAAGCAGTCACCCATGAAATAGCTCTCTTGAAACTAAACTCTTGAAGCTAATGTTAGAAACTCTGGAGTAGAGAACAGGACTTAGTCCTTGGGCAGTGAAAGCAGTTTTTCTGTTCACCTGCTACCCCATGATTGGCAAAAGCTCAGAGCAAAACCCAATTCTGTTTAGTTCAGATTACACAGGACAATGTGTGCCCACAGGTTGCACCAACCTGTGGATGACAGAGCAAACATCTCAGCAGCCAATGCTCATAGCCATGATACCCATAGCAACTAAGTTCCAAGGAGAATCTGGACCATCACCATTGTGACAGAGGGGGAAAGTGGGAATTTCAAACATGGGCTCAAAGTTGGAAGGCAGAGAGCAAATGTAGATTTTAGTCTGGCTTTATAAATAATCAGAAAGTCCATTATACTATATTTGCAACTAAAAATTCTAAAATTGTTCATAATCTTGAAATGTGCTTTAAAACCATTTGAATCTTTTTCATTTTTTAAAGTACAGATAGTCTTAATCAATAAAGGTGTTTGATTTAACATTTTTCTGTAAGTGCTTAGTTAGAGGACACCATTAAAGTAGATGATTGCAGAAATTCTTATAGCCAGAATCTGATTGTGGAAAAAATAATAATATATGTTCAGGAATGAAATTATTGGAGGAATTCAACTTATTTCATGAGAGCACAAGTAACTCTATGGACCCACTCCCCAGGTAAACTGGTGAAAATTATTTTTAATGCAACCACTTACTAACTCTGGAAATGGCTCTATGAACATACAGCAAATAAAGAAACACTTATTCAAGAAAATCCACTAAAACTTGGTAAAGAAATATTAAGAGTCTGTGGTATATGAACGAAAATATGTGCCTTCCCTTCTATCTCCAAATTAAATAAGACAGAAATTGCTCCAGACTGGTACATTCAAGAACACAGAACTCCTATTGCTGAGACTAATTTCTAGGTAAATGAGGCAGAGGTGGGGGCTCCCTTCTTCCCAGGCCCCACTCATGGGACAGAAGTATTATCTTGGGCTCACTGCCACTGAGAATACTGGGTTTTTAATTGTCTCTAATCCAGATCTTGGGGCAGAGTTTTCATACCAAGAGAGACAAGCCTAGGAGACAGGACTGCTTTCATCTCTCCATCCACCAAGCATGCAGTTCCCAAAGCCAAAGGTTATCACTCAGAGTCAAGGAAGCCATTAACCCTAACCACAGCACCAGAGTCCCAAGAGATTTTGCCTCGGGGGAAAGGCCACAGACCAGAGAGTTCCAAATTCCACTGAAGGAACTGATTTCATCTGGAACAGAAGAGTAGAGAAGTTCAAGCCTAAGGGCACTCTCGATAGCAGCGGGAGTTGTGACTGAAAATTGGGAGATTAGTAGATTTACTAGAGATGTAGGTTAAATTGTAGGCCAACTGGTTTGGAGAGAAATAGGGAAGAGATAGCTAAGAAGATCTCTCCTGGTGTCAGGACAAATCTAAAATACTGACCTCAGGAAATATCCTTTCAAAGGAGTCATCCAAGTAAGAACCCAAAGGAGGGCATCTCAAGAAAACAAAGAAACAATAGATGGGCAACTAGAGATGCAAGAATCTAAGATCAAGATTGGCAGGCTCCAGAAACTACAAGTAGTTCAGAGGCCCTGGAGCAAAAGGCATGCCTGAAGTAAGGGAGCAGGGAGAGGTGGGGTAGAGGTTGCCCCTAGCAAGTGACAGATTAGCAAGGAATGTTTTCCTTGACCTTACAAGTTAGGGGAAATTACTGGAGGAATTTAAGACAATGAATGACAGATGCTCTGAACTTCAGAATTAGTGTAGAATTCATGGAGGAACGGAGCAGTTAGACTAGCTGCTGCTGCTGCTGCTAAGTTGCTTCATTCGTGTCCGACTCTGTGCAGCCTCATAGATGGCAGCCCACCAGGCTCCCCCATCCCTGGGATTCTCCAGGCAAGAACACTGAGGGGACTGGAAAACCACTAAAAAGAGGTGAGGAGTAAGGCAGGCCTCATCCAAGGAAAAGAGAGAAAGGATATAAGGAACGGAGAACTTTTAAGACTTTATAATACTATGATTAGAAGGCAATGGCACCCCACTCTAGTACTCTTGCCTGAAAATCCCATGGACAGAGGAGCCTGGTGGGCTGCAGTCCATGGGGTGGCTAAGAGTCAGACACGACTGAGTGACTTCCTTTTCACTTTTCACTTTCATGCATTGGAGAAGGCAATGGCAACCCACTCCAGTGTTCTTGCCTGGAGAATCCCAGGGACGGGGGAGCCGGGTGGGCTGCCATCTATGGGGTCGCACAGAGTCGGACACGACTAAAGCGACTTAGCAGTAGCAATCCTATGATTATCTAGCTCAAGGGAAGACAGTTCCAGGATTCACTCGTTTAATATGTGTTGAATGCTCGTTCACCAGGGCCTAGGCATACTGTCCTAGAATAGGCCCTGGGCTTAGGTTGGGTTACCCAGAAGCAGATCCCTGAGTTGATGATTTGGGCACAACTGATTTAATGAAGTACTTGCTCTCCAGCAAAGCCAGGAAGGGAAGGAGTGAAGCATGACAGATAATGATGAGGAAGACAAGCAAGGGGGTGACTTTAGTCAAGTCCTTCAGAGAGTAGCTGCATTTTGACCCTGCAGGAGAACCTCAGAGAGTGAATTACACCTCCTAGATGTCTAGACCTAAGGCTCTGATATTCCTGGGTGGAACCCCCACAGTGTAAGCTTTCTCAAAGTATCCTAACTCTTTTTTCCTTACTTTATTTTTTGACACATGAAAAGTTGTACATAATTAATATACAACTTGCTGAATCTGGAGATAGGTATACATCCATCACCACAGTCTATGCCATCAACCTATCCATCACCTCCAAATGTTTCCCCTCAAAAAACTGAAAATAGAATTATCATGTTATCCAGTAATCTCACTTGTATGTATCCAAAGGAATTGAAATCAGGATACTGAAGAGATAAATGCACCTCAACTATTAATGTGTTTGTCTTCTTTTTTTTTAATTTAGTGAGACACAATTCTACCTTATTGCAAGATTTCTTCCCACCTCTAGTTCCAAAGTCATCACTGTTAATCCCCTGTGCGCTGTGTGCTAAGTCGCTTCAGTCGTGTCTGACTCTTTGTGAGCCCATGGACCATAGCCCACCAGGCTTCTCTGTCCATGGGATTTCCCAGGCAAGAATACTGGAGAGGGTTGCCATGTCCTCCTCCAGGGGATCTTCCTCACCCAGGCGGTGTCCCTCATGTTTCCTGCATTGGCAGATGGGCTCTTTACCGCTAGTGCAACCTGGGAAGCCCTGTTAATCCTCTATCACTCTTTAAAGTGTTTGTCCCTACTCCCTCCACTTAGCTCTGCCATACCTGCTCATTCATTCAATAGTCACTGATGGAGAGCTTGCTATGTACCAGCCACTGAATTAAGGAGCTGAAAGTAGGAGAAAAATCAAAGATAAATGAGATGCAAACCCTCACCCAGCCTCATCCTCTAATGACAAAATGATGTTCACTTTGTAATTAACTCTGTAATCTGATAGACAGCACCCCTAATTTACAGACAATCTTTGACCAATTCACATAACCTCTCTCTCACTTTTCTTAATCTGTAAAATAGGGATACTAAGTAATTCCAGTAATACCTATCTCCAATATTTACCTCCTATCATAAAGAGTAAACAATGTATGCCAAGCACCTAGCACCATGTCTGGTATATAATAAGCACCAAGGGGGAAAAATGTTTGTTAATTGTAAGGAGTTTTGTAAACAGGAGGGAAACTAATTCTGATCCCTTTCAAACAGTTGCAGCAAAACAGCTATAGTGCAATGCAAAGATTAATCAGACTCACAAGAACCAGGTTTGAATTCAACTCCAGTGCTTACCAGTGTCCTTGGACATACAAACTCCACTTTCTTCACTGTAGTAGATTCTTATTGATTATTTAGAGGCTTCTCAGCATCTGATCCTCTTTTACGTTTGGCAGGGGACAAGGGGTCCCACTGTGTGACCTTTGGAGGAAGCAACTACCAAAGCCACAAGGCCCAGCTTGGTCAGCTAGGGCACAAACACATGACCAGGCTCAGTCAATCAGATGTCTCTCCTTGGACTGAGCCAGCAATTGAGGACTCTGGTGTCATGGAACGTACCATTTGGTGGGAGCAGTGAGGGCAGCATCCAGTGGTCCTGGCAACAGTGCCGACAGAGGTAAGTCAGGTTCATGCTCCAAAAACTGCCCGTGATGCACTCTTCTGAAAATGAAGAGAATATCCATTTCACAAAGCTTGGGAGAGTAATGAAATGTAAAACAACTGATTATAAAGTCTGGAGCATAATAAATGTTTAATAAATGTTTCTTGAGTCTGTTTAGGAGGCTTTCTCAATTTAAAAAAAAAAAAAAGCTGAGAGTTTCTGGGTTGGCTCCATCTAAACAAAGAATTCCCATTTCTCTCTCTCTCTCTTTTTATTTCGGCTGCACTGGGTCTTTGGTGTGACATGCAGAATCTTTAATTGCAGCGTGTGGGGTCTAGTTCCCTAGTGGGCCCTCTGCATTGGGAGCACAGAGTCTTAGCCACTGAACCACCATGAAAGTCCCATATTTTTCCCATTTCTTATCCAAGTTATATACTTCTCATCCTAATTATGTATTTCTCCTTGCTCTCCACTCCAAGTTCAAAGTACACTTAGCCCTGATATGCAGAAGAATTCAGTTCATTATCTCTAGTATTTGTACATTTTCTCTTGCTCTCTGGTTAAAAAGTAACTACTTTATCTGGTGCTTTCTGAAAGGCAAGCTCTGAAGACTTTGGAAGTAATTTCCTGTCCTCTAAGCTAAGGTCTAGGTGAAACAAACAAAACTCAGAGCAGCTACAATGAAACAGCTAAATGCTAGATGCTATCTATGTCAGCAAATCTTGTCACAAAAACAGAGCCCCACGTGACAACGTTCTGTGCGTATGGGCATTCATAAGGTCTCTTTCCCAACTCTCTTCTTTAGCTCTGAAATGAAGTGTCAGTCGCTCAGTCATGTCCGACTCTTTGCAACCCCATGGACTGAAGCCCGCCAGGCTCCTTGTCCATGTAATTCTCCAGGCAAGAATATTGGAATGGGTTGTCATTCCCTTCTCCAGGGGATCTTCCCAACCCAGAGACTGAACCCAGATCTCCTGTATTGCAGGCGGATTGTTTACCATCTGAGCCACCAGGGAGGCCCATTCTTAGTCTCTACAAGGTATTTTGAGGGGAAATCTCTCTCATTCTTTCAGTTTCAAACACCACCTCTAATCTGGTGGTGCTCAGAGGCTACAATGCCAGCTTTCCACCCACCTGTGTGCCCTTCCTCTTGGTTCCATTCATACTTTGGCTCAGCACGGAAAACACTAAACTCCTTATCTCCTGCCTGGCCCTACCTCTTTGCCCAAACCACTCCCTCCTCTGAATTCTTTACTTTTATTCACAATTCTTCCAGTCATCCAGGCCTTAGTCTTCTGTGTTATTTCTATTCCTTTCTCCTCCTTCTAATTCATGCTTTGCATGGAAGTTTATATCCATCCTATCCTTTTCATTCTCACTGCCACCATTCTGGTTGAGGCCCAATTTCTTTTCCTCTCTCAGCTTTAACAATAGCCACCTAGTTAGCCTTTATCACTTCTCCCTTCTTTCCTGGCTATGTGCTTCCCTCCTCACAGACCTTAAATGACTAAACATTGCCTATTCAAGCCAACAAACATTTATGGCAAATCTGATTGTGCATAACACTATTCTAGGTATTCTCTAAAATTCAATAACTGAGAAAGATAGCCCTTAATTTGAGGTGAAAAAAATGAATTGTCCTTAAATTAACATTATTTTTGTACTTAAAAACTACCCTGCAAAGTATACCTACACACATACAGAAAAAAACACTACCACTGTTCAAAGAGAGGGATAAATGGTTTAAGTGTAAATCTTGAAAACAAACTTGAAGAACTCCATTTGTATGGACTGAAATTTTCTTTCCCCTTAAGATTCATCTGTTGAGATCCTAACCCCTAAGGTGATGGTAGTAGAAGGTGATTAGGTCATGAGGGTGGAGACTTCATGAATAGGATTAGTGCCCTTATAAAAGGAACCCCCGGTACATCACTTGCCCTTCTGTCATGTGAGGTTATAGTGGGAAAATGGCCATCAATGAACCAGAAAGTGGGCCCTCATCAAATGAAAAAATCTGTTATCAGCCTCCCCAGAACTGTGAGAAATAAATTCTTATTGTTTATAAAGCATCCAGTCTATGATATTTTTGTTTCAGTAGCCCAAATGGACTAAGACATTTGTCATGTATATAATACCTTTAACAATGAATAGGATTTTGACAGGTATAGTTGAGTGAAAGATCATTAAGGGAAAGGGGACTACCTTAGGAAAGATCTTGAGGCAGCAGCATGTTGGAGGGCCGCAAAGACTGTGGTTAGGACATTAAATAGAATAAGGAAAGTACTGAAAGATGATCTGGGAAAAGTTGGGAGGACCCATTCAAAAAGGGCCTTTGAATGTGAAACTGAGAAATATTTCTTCTGTTTCCTCTACATTGTCTAACACATTTGAAACATTTTGCTTGCTATTAAGGATATTGAAGACTTTTGACCATGGAAACAACAGAGGCAAAGTTATTAGTCTAAATGATGGTACATGGGCGGTCTGGAGATAAGAAACTAGAAACAAAGAAGTTAGGAAGCTTCTGCATAGTCACAGATCAAGGGCAATGAAGACTTGAGCTAGGGCAGTGGCTGTGGAAACTAAAAGAAGAAAAATGAAAGAGGCATCATGAAAGTGAATCTGCAAGACCCAACAAATCATTCTAGGTGAAAGATGATGGAAAAGAAGAGTCCAGCATGATTCCAGGTTGACTTTAAGAATGGAAATTCCATTAACAGTGTCAGGATGTAGTCAGGATTTAGGATGCTGCAGACAGGTGCTAAACGTATCAAACCTTAGCTTGGTATTTATGGTTATATCTGAGTATCAGCAAGAAGCAGAATTCCTCCAGATTATTCCAGTGAAGCGGCTTAATGAAGGGACACATCTGTAGATGTGTGGTTAACGTCAAGGGAACTAACAATGGATGTTGAAGCAAGATAGTAACAATGGGAAGTTATTAGCAGCCCAAAGGCTGAAGGGACAAAGGGAAGGTATAGTGCTTCCAGAGCCTACTGAGAGCTGGAGCCACAGAATAGCTGCCTGGCAGGAGCTGACATGGACAAGATGTGCAGATATCACACCAAAGCAAAAAAGAGTTGGGAAAAAATACCCCGAGCTCTATTTCTTCTTGCCAGTCTCCTGCTTGTGCCTCCCACTGGAGCTTTGAAGAGAAGTTTCAGGTTTAGTCTCCCTGGGCATAGAAGAGGAAAGAGAAGAGCAAAAACAAGACAGGGACAAAATTGAGAATAATACAAAGAAAAAGCAAACACAACAGTTTTCCAAAATTTGCCCTTAAATATCCCCTACCTTGCTGTTTTATTTCCCTGCTTCTATATATGTGTTCTTGCTGGTCCTCCTGCCTGGGCAATTTTCTCATTTCATGTTGAAGTCATATCTATCCTTCAAATCCTAAGTATCCTTCAAGGATACTTCCCTGATTAGTTCCAATCAGGGATGTTCATTCTCACTTCTATATACCAAATCTTTTGCACTGCTCCTTCTGTGTTCACTAAAGTCTACCTTAAGTACGTACCCATCTTTTACTATCTTATAGAAAATAAGCTCAATAAATACAAAAATCTTCAATAAGTATAAAAATCTATTCATGATATCACTCAAAAAGTCTACCATATTGTTTTACTCGTGGTAGGAATTCAATAAACAATTTTGTAATACATGGATAGGAACTGAACTCTTTGCTTTTATTCCAGCCATTTGGCTAGCAATTTCTCTCTAACCCTCCTATTCTTTCCCCTCTAGGGTATCCATTCATATAAGCTGCAGACCACCCATCCAACCTAAAAACAAAAGAGGACAGCTCAAAAAAATATCCAAGAGTTTGGAAAAGGACATGGTTAGAGTAAATGCTGAGTGGGAAACTTCCTGTTTCTTTTATTGAAGGACTTTAGCAGAAGCATCTAGTACAATGGTTACACAGAGTAAGCACACAATAAATATTAGATGGATGAATGGATGGATGAATAATTGAAGAATAGATGGGGGAGGGACTCTGTCAAAGAAATTTTCACTTAACAGTTTAGAGAGGCTGGATATCAATTCTGCTTGTTCATGTCTTGAAGCCTGAGAATGTAATTTTTATATGTTCTTTTTGAACAGTCATTTCAACCGAACAACCGAATATTAGGCAGGGGTCTAGGGATCTTACCTGTTATGAAAATGGATTGGTCCTGAGAGCCAGCCAAGTCAGAATGGATTCAGAGTGAATGCTGAAAAGACAGCTAGCAGAGATAACACCTATGTCTTCAGTAGGAAAAAGTCTGAGATTCTCAGAGAGGAGCAGGTCATCCCAGTAGAAAGAAATGGAGACTCCAGCAAAGACTGGTGGGCATAGACTGACGAGTTGGGTTGTATGCCTGGAGGCAATACTACAGAATACTCAAAACTGAAAACCTCAGGGAAAACCTGGCAAATGGGGTTACTAAGCCTGAAGATAACCAAGTGTCTGTAGCTACATTACCTTCCCGACACTGCGAATCTTAGGTTAAGAAGCTTAGAGATATCGTTTCAGGAGTCCTCATCTAATGCTCTGCTGCTTTATTTCACTCATTATCATTTTCATTCTGCATATGGCGTTTTCCTTCAAATTGATTTGTCCTCTTATTCTCATGAATCTTTATATACATCAGGAAATGCCCTGCATTTCACTTTATACAGACAGTGAAATTCTGACTTCTATCTGGTAGGCACTATACTCTAGGAAATGACTTCATGGCAACACTCAAAACTAGTAGTTACGCACAGTGGAATGTGCGTAAGCTGCTGTCTCCATGGGTGTTAATTGTAACATGTCAGTGAAAGGCCTGGTTCCTCAGGCTGCCGGGCTCAGTCTCCTGCTGTGGCCAAGTGCTGTAATGTTAGACAGGGACATAATTTTTGACACTGACAGTTTAGAATTCAGTGGCTGCCCTCTCTAGTGGACTCAGAAAGGCACAAAATAGGAAAGAAAAAAAAAATTTATTTTAAACATATACGACCCATGATGGGCAGAATGGTGAGGTGGATAGAATGCCAGATGGGAACATAGGATAAAACAAAGACCTTTGTTTTAAAAATATTTCTCCCTGAAATATTAAAAAAAAAAAACAGTAAGAAAGTATTGGAGGATGAGGCCAAAAAAGTAGGATGGGATTGTGTTCTTTGGGGGCTTGAGTACCAAGCTTATACTTAATTTGACAGACAATGGGGAGCCATAAATGGTTTTTGGTTTTGTTTTTGAGCAATTAACTAACATAATTAGAGCTGCTTAATTAATCATTAAAGCATGGGCTGAATTTAATTAGGTCTTCACTGGTGGCTCAGCGGTAAAGAATCTGCCTACAATGCAGGAGACGCAGGTTCAATCCCCAGGTTGGGAAGATCCCCCAGAGGAGGGCATGACAACCCACTCCAGTATTCTTGCCCAGAGAATCCCATGGATAGAACAGCCTGGTGGGCTACAGTCCATGGGGTGGCAAAGAGTCAGACACAACCAAAGTGACTTAGCATGCACCAATGCAAATTTTATTAAGGAGATAGAAGAGACCAGAAAACAGGTTGGAAGAGTATAATAGAGACAACTCTCTGACCAATACAAATCTATCAATGTATTTTATGGTATAGAGTTGGTGCTGCAGAGTAGCCATCCAGATCGACTATGTTAACCAGCATCCCTACACCAAGCATCTAACTGGGACATATGATTGATTCTTGCCTATGAAATGTAAGCAGGGAAGCTAGTTTCTCTGTACAGAAAAAAGTTGGAAGCTACTCTCTTAACATTCCTATTTTTCTCAGTCCCTGGTGTTTCTTTCTCACCTTAGCATCTTATCCCAAAAAGGACCTGATGAGGTAGCATGCCTCAGTCATTAAAAACCTTGTAGAATTTTGAGAATTCATTTTGTACTCATTTATGGTAGACTATCGGAGAAGGCATTAATGGCACCCCACTCCAGTAATCTTGCCTGGAAAATTCCATGGATGGAGGAGCCTGGTGGGCTACAGTCTATGGGGTCACTAAGAGTCAGATACGACTGAGCGACTTCACTTTCACTTTTCACTTTCATGCATTGGAGAAGGAAATGGCAACCCACTCCAGTGTTCTTGCCTGGAGAATCCCAGGGATGGGGGAGCCTGGTGGGCCGCCGTCTATGGGGTCGCACAGAGTTGGACACGACTGAAGCGACTTATCAGCAGCATGGTAGAATATGGAGCCAATGAAACAATCTGATGGCCCATAGGAAAGTCTCATTCTAAATACCTTCCTTACATTATCTGAACTTCAAGCATCTAGAGGTTCATTTACTTAAAACAAACACACACATTTTCATAGGCTAAATTTCAATGTGTCTACCCTAACTTCTGGGAAAACCACATAGCCTGTGGCTCCAAAGCAGCCATGTACAACACTGTCTATCAGGATAGTGATTTGGGAAAGACCAGGCAGACAGCCCTGAAAAATCAGTTCATTCAAGATCCCCAGTCTTATGATCGAGAAGGGTGGGATGAGGGGATAGGAGGGAAGCTCAGGAGGTAGGCGATATAAGTATACTTATACCTGATTCACTTTGCTGTACAGCATGAACTAACATAACTTTGCAAAGCAATTCTAGTGGTAGTGAGTCTCTCAGTCGTGTCCAACTCTTTGCAACCCCATGGACAGTAGCCAACCAGGCTCCTCCATCCATGGGTTTTTCCAGGCAAGAATACTGGAGTGGGTTGCCATTTCCTTCTCCAGAGGATCTTCCCGACACAGGGATTGAAGCAGGGTCTCCCGCATTGTAGGCAGACGCTTTACCATCTGAGCCACCAGGGAAGTCCAAAGCAATTCTACTCCAATTTAAAAAAAAAAATTCCATTTCAAAAAAAAAAAATTTAAAACCTAACAGTCTTTAAGCTAAAACATCCCACAGAAAATCAGAGTGCCTTGCTGCATAGAGTGACTTGGAAAGCCCTGAGTGTCTGACAGCATCATGAGAATCAGAAGTCAAAAGGAGGGCAAGAGTGGGTCACAGCCACGATAGGGCAGCTCTGTGTGCAGCAAAGACGATGCACAAAGACAAACGAACTAAGAGCAGAAGAGAGGCTCATTCCCAGAAACACACCAATCGCTGATGTCTTTCTACTCTTTATTTCTAATATGTGTACATCCAAACAATATATTTCCCCTTTCCTGAAGGAACATGACTGAGTGAGTTTAAAAGTCAAACTGACACAACATGTAAACAAGCTTACAGAAAAGTCTCCCATAGCTTAAATCCTGATACTGCTCTAAATCCCCTTCCAAAGTTTATCAATATACAGGAATATATTTTTGAGGAGGTATCCCACATTGAAGGTCAGGAACGGTGGCGATAAGGAGATACCCCTCATCCAAGGTAAGGAGCAGCGCCTGCGCTTTGCTGGAGGAGCTGTGAAGAGAGAACCCCACGTCCAAGGTAAGAGAAACCCAAGTAAGATGGTAGGTGTTGCAAGAGGGCATCAGAGGGCAGACACACTGAAACCAGACTCACAGAAAACTAGTCAATCTAATCACACTAGGACCACAGCCTTGTCTAACTCAATGAAACCAAGCCATGCCCATGGGGCAACCCAAGACGGGCGGGTCATGGTGGAGAGGTCTGACAGAATGTGGTCCACTGGAGAAGGGAATGGCAAGCCACTTCAGTATTCTTGCCTTGAGAATCCCATGAACACTATGAAAAGGCAATATGATAGGATACCAAAAGTGGAACTCCACAGGTCATTAGGTGCCCAATATGCTACTGAAGACCAGTGGAGAAATAAATACAAAAAGAACGAAGGGATGGAGCCAAAGCAAAAACAATACCCAGCTGTGGATGTGACTGGTGAGAGAAGCAAGGTCCGATGCTATAAAGAGCAATATTGCATAGGAACCTGGAATGTCAGGTCCATGATTCAAGGCAAATTGTAAGTGGTCAAACAAGAGATGGCAAGAGTGAACGTCGACATTCTAGGAATCAGCGAACTAAAATGGACTGGAATGGGTGAATTTAACTCAGATGACCATTATATCTACTACTGCAGGCAGGAATCCCTCAGAAGAAATGGAGTAGCCATCATGGTCAAAAAAACAGTCTGAAATGCAGTACTTGGATGCAATCTCAAAAATGACAGAATAATCTCTGTTCCTTTCCAAGGCAAACCATTCAATAGCAGTTATCCAAGTCTATGCCCCAACCAGTAATGCTGAAGAAGCTGAAGTTGAACAGTTTTATGAAGACCTACAAGACCTTTTAGAACTAACACCCAGAAAAGATGTCCTTTTCATTATAGGGGACTGGAATGCAAAAGTAGGAAGTCAAGAAACACCTGGAGTAACAGGCAAATTTGGCCTTGGAATGCGGAATACAGCAGGGCAAAGACTAATGGAGTTTGGCCAAGAAAATGCACTGGTCATAGCAAACACCCTCTTCCAACAACACAAGAGAAGACTCTACACATGGACATCACCAGATGGTCAACACCAAAATCAGATTGATTATATTTTATGCAGCCAAAGATGGAGAAGCTCTATACAGTCAACAAAAACAAGACCAGGAGCTGACTGTGGCTCAGATCATGAACTCCTTATTGCCAAATTCAGACTTAAATTGAAGAAAGTAGGGAAACCTGCTAGGCCATTCAGGTATGACCTAAATCAAATCCCTTATGATTATACAGTGGAAGTGAGAAATATATTTAAGGGCCTAGATCTGATAGATAGAGTGCCTGATGAACTATGGAATGAAGTTTGTGACATTGTGCAGGAGACAGGGATCAAGACCATCCCAATGGAAAAGAAACGCAAAAAAGCAAAATGGGTGTCTGGGAAGGCCTTATAAATAGCTGTGAAGAAAAGAGAGGCAAAAAGCAAAGGAGAAAAGGAAAGATATAGGCATCTAAATGCAAAGTTCCATGAATAGCAAGACGAGATAAGAAAGCCTTCTTCAGCGATCAATGCAAAGAAATAGAGGAAAACAACAGATTGGGAAAGACTAGAGATCTCTTCAAGAAAATTAGAGATACCAAGGGAACATTTCATGCAAAGATGGTCTCAATAAAGGACAAAAATGATGTGGACCTAATAGACGCAGAAGATATTAAGAAGAGGTGGCAAGAATACATGGAAGAACTGTACAAAAAAGATCTTCACGACCCAGATAGTCATGATGATGTGATCACTAATCTAGAACCAGATATATTGGAATGTGAAGTCAATTGGGCCTTAGAAAGCATCACTACGAACAAAGCTAGTGGAGTTGATGGAATTCCAGTGGAGCTGTTTCAAATCCTGAAAAATGATGCTGTGAAAGTGCTGCACTCAATATGCCAGCAAATTTGGAAAACTCAGCAGTGCCCACAGGACTGGAAAAGGTCAGTTTTCATTCCAAATCCAAAGAAAGGCAATGCCAAAGAATGTTCAAACTACCGCACAATTGCACTCATCTCACATGCTAGTAAAGTAATGCTCAAAATTCTCCAAGCCAAGCTTCAGCAATACGTGAACCGTGAACTCCCTGACGTTCAAGCTGGTTTTAGAAAAGGCAGAGGAACCAGAGATCAAATGGCCAACATCTGCTGGATCATCAAAAAAGCAAGAGAGTTCCAGAAAAAACATCTATTTCTGCTTTATTGACTATGCCAAAGCCTTTGACTGTGTGGATCACAATAAACTGTGGAAAATTCTTCCAGAGATGGGAATACCAGACCACCTGACCTGCCTCTTGAGAAATCTGTATGCAGGTCAGGAAGCAACAGTTAGAACTGGACATGGAACAACAGACTGGTTCCAAATAGGAAAGGGAGTAAGTCAAGGCTGTATATTGTCACCCTGCTTATTTAACTTATATGCAGAGTACATGATGAGAAACGCTGGACTGGAAGAAACACAAGGTGGAATCAAGATTGCCGGGAGAAGTATCAATAACCTCAGATATGCAGATGACACCACCCTTATGGCAGAAAGTGAAGAAGAACTAAAAAGCTTCTTGATGAAAGTGAAAGAGGAGAGTGAAAAAGTTGGCCTAAAGCTCAACATTCAGAAAACGAAGATCATGGCATCCGGTCCCATCACTTCATGGGACATAGATGGGGAAACAGTGGAAACAGTGTCAGACTTTATTTTGGGGGGCTCCAGAATCACTGTAGATGATGACTGCAGCCATGAAATTAAAAGACGCTTACTCCTTGGAAGGAAAGTTATGACCAGCCTAGACAGCATATTAAAAAGCAGAGACATTACTTTGCCATCAAAGGTCCATCTAGTCAAGGCTATGGTTTTTTCAGTAGTCATGTATGGATGTGAGAGTTGGACTATAAAGAAACCTGAGTGCCAAAGAATGGATGCTTTTGTACTGTGGTGTTGGAGAAGACTCTTGAGAGTCCCTTGGACTGCAAGGAGATCCAACCAGTCCATTCCAAAGGAGATCAGTCCTGAGTGTTCATTGGAAGGACTGATGTTGAAGCTGAAACTCCAATACTTTGGCCACGTGATGCAAAGAACTGACTCCTTTGAAAAACCCTGATGCTGGGAAAGATTGAAGGTGGGAAGAGAAGGGGACAACAGAGGATGAGATGGCTGGATGGCATCACTGACTCAATGGACATGAGTTTGGGTAAACTCTAGGACTTGGTGATGGACAGGGAGGCCTGGTGTGCTGCAGTCCATGGGGTCGCAAAGAGTTGGACAAGACTGAGTGACTGAACTGAACTGATCCAGTATATACATCCTATTCCTTGTCTTTTTTTCACTTAACATTGCTTTGTATACATATTTCCAAGTAGCAAAATATTCATATCATTTTTTCCATCTATGTATCATGCTCATGTGTTCATATGTTTAGTTTGAAATATTTGGAGACTTGTATATGATTCATTATTATGAATAAACAGTGCTAGAAATAGCTCTGGACAAATTTGGGGTTTCTTTTTCTATTTTATTGAAATTTCTTCCCAATTAGGGGATAACCAGGTTAAAAGATATAAACAGCATTTTCATTTTTCTTTTTTGTTGCCAAATTGTTCTTCATAAAGATGCAAATTTTGTTAAAAATGATAATAATGCAAATATATAAAATTTTTTCATTTAAAGGAATAGGGACATCTAAAAGTCTATGCTAAAGATAGTCAAAAATATACATAATGATTTACGTAACACGATGGTCATCATAATATTATTTATAACACTAAAAACATAAACACCGAAATATTCAAATCACTAGAAAATATCTAAATAAATTACGATACATCTACGGTTATATCATGTGGTCATATATATTTTTTATTGCCATAAAAGTGATGCTTTCAAAGAATATTGAATGGCCTAAACCCCACGTCCGAGGTAGGGGCAGCATCCAAGAGTGCCAGGCTGCAATGGTCCAGGAACAGCCGAGAGGAACTACCCCGCATCCAAGGTCAGGGGCGGCGGCCAGGAGGAGCAACCCCACATCCAAGGAGCAGTGGCTGCGTAGGTGCAGGAGGGCCTAGAGGAGCTATCCCAAGTTGAAGGTCAGGAAGGGCGGTGGGGAGGAGATACCCCTCATCCAAGGTAAGGAGCAGCGCCTGCGCTTTGCTGGAGCAGCCGTGAAAAGATATCCCACGCCCAAGGTAAGAGAGAACCAAGTAAGATAGTAGGTGTTGCAAGAGGGCATCAGAGGGCAGACACACTGAAACCATACTCACAGAAAACTAGTCAATCTAATCACACTAGGACCACAGCCTTGTCTAACTCAATGAAACCAAGCCATGCCCACAGGACAAACCAAGACGGGCAGGTCATGGTGGAGAGGTCTGACAGAATGTGGTCCACTGGAGAAGGGAATGGCAAGCCACTTCAGTATTCTTGCCTTGAGAACTTCATGAACTGTATGAAAACGCAAAATGATAGGATACTGAAAGAGGAACTCCCCAGGTCAGTAGGTGCCCAATATGTTCCTGGAGATCAGAGGAGAAATAACTCCAGAAAGAATGAAGGGATGGAGCCAAAGCAAAAACAATACCCAGCTGTGGATGTGACTGGTGAGAGAAGCAAGGTCCGATGCTATAAAGAGCATAGGAACCTGGAATGTCAGGTCCATGATTCAAGGCAAATTGTAAGTGGTCAAACAAGAGATGGCAAGAGTGAACGTCGACATTCTAGGAATCAGCGAACTAAAATGGACTGGAATGGGTGAATTTAACTCAGATGACCAGTATATCTGCTACTGCGGGCAGGAATCCCTCAGAAGAAATGGAGTAGCCATCATGGTCAACAAAACAGTCTGAAATGCAGTACTTGGATGCAATGTCAAAAACGACAGAATGATCTCTGTTCATTTCCAAGGCAAACCATTCAATAGCACAGTTATCCAAGTCTATGCCCCAACCAGTAATGCTGAAGAAGCTGAAGTTGAACAGTTTTATGAAGACCTACAAGACCTTTTAGAACTAACACCCAGAAAAGATGTCCTTTTCATTATAGGGGACTGGAATGCAAAAGTAGGAAGTCAAGAAACACCTGGAGTAACAGGCAAATTTGGCCTTGGAATGCGGAATACAGCAGGGCAAACACAAATGGAGTTTGGCCAAGAAAATGCACTGGTCATAGCAAACACGCTCTTCCAACAACACAAGAGAAGACTCTACACATGGACATCACCAGATGGTCAACACCAAAATCAGATTGATTATATTTTATGCACCCAAAGATGGAGAAGCTCTATACAGTCAACAAAAACAAGACCAGGAACTGACTGTGGCTCAGATCATGAACTCCTTATTGCCAAATTCAGACTTAAATTGAAGAGAGTAGGGAAAACTGCTAGACCATTCAGGTATGACCTAAATCAAATCCCTCATGATTATACAGTGGAAGTGAGAAATATATTTAAGGGCCTAGATCTGATAGATAGAGTGCCTGATGAACTATGGAATGAAGTTCGTGACATTGTGCAGGAGACAGGGATCAAGACCATCCCAATGGAAAAGAAATGCAAAAAAGCGAAATGGGTGTCTTGGGAGGCCTTACAAATAGCTGTGAAAAGAGAAGCCAAAAGCAAAGGAGAAAAGGAAAGATATAAGCATCTGAATGCAGAGTTCCAAAGAATAGAAGAAAAGATAAGAAAGCCTTCTTCAGCAATCAATGCAAAGAAATAGAGGAAAAGAACAGAATGGGAAAGACTAGAGATCTCTTCAAGAAAATTACAAAAACCAAGGGAACATTTCATGCAAAGATGGGCTCGATAAAGGACAGAAATGGTATGGACCTAATAGAAGCAGCAGATATTAAGAAGTGGCAAGAATACACAGAAGAACTGTACAAAAAAGATCTTCACGACCCGGATAATCACGATGGTGTGATCACTCTTCTAGAGCCAGACATCCTGGAATGTGAAGTCAATTGGGCCTTAGAAAGCATCACTACGAACAAAGTTAGTGGAGGTGATAGAATTCCAGTGGAGCTCTTTCAAATCCTGAAAGATGATGCTGTGAAAGTGCTGCACTCAATATGCCAGCAAATTTGGAAAACTCAGCAGTGGCTACAGAACTGAATTAGGTCAGTTTTCATTCCAAATCCAAAGAAAGGCAATGCCAAAGAATGCTTAAACTACCACACCATTGCACTCATCTCACATGCTAGTAAAGTAATGCTCAAAATTCTCCAAGCCAGGCTTCAGCAATACGTGAACTGTGAACTCCCTGACGTTCAAGCTGGTTTTAGAAAAGGCAGAGGAACCAGAGATCAAATGGCCAACATCTGCTGGATCATCAAAAAAGCAAGAGAGTTCCAGAAAAACATCTATTTCTGCTTTATTGACTATGCCAAAGCCTTTGACTGTGTGGATCACAATAAACTGTGGAAAATTCTTCCAGAGATGGGAATACCAGATCACCTGACCTGCCTCTTCAGAAATCTGCATGCAGGTCAGAAAGCAACAGTTAGAACTGGACATGGAACAACAGACTGGTTCCGAATAGGAAAGGGAGTACTTCAAGGCTGTATATTGTCACCCTGCTTATTTAACTTCTATGCAGAGTACATCATGAGAAACACTGGGCTGGAAGAAACACAAACTGGAATCAAGATTGCTGGGAGAAATATCAATAACCTCAGATATGCAGATGACACCACCCTTATGGCAGAAAGTGAAGAGGAACTAAAAAGCCTCTTGATGAAAGTGAAAGTAGAGAGTGAAAAAGTTGACTTAAAGCTCAACATCGAAGATCATGGCATCTGGTCCCATTACTTCATGGAAAATAGATGGGGAAACAGTGGAAACAGTGTCAGAGTTTATTTTGGGGAGCTCCAAAATCACTGCGGATGGTGACTGCAGCCATGAAATTAAAAGACGCTTACTCCTTGGAAGGAAAGTTATGACCAGCCTAGATAGCATATTCAAAAGCAGAGACATTACTTTGCCGACTAAAGTCCGTCCAGTCAAGGCTGTGTTTTTTCCTGTGGGCATGTATGGATGTGAGAGTTGGACTGTGACGATGGCTGAGTGCCGAAGAATTGATGCTTTTGAACTGTGATGTTGGAGAAGACTCTTGAGAGTCCCTTGGACTGCAAGGAGATCCAACCAGTCCATTCTGAAGAAGATCAGCCCTGGGATTTCTTTGGAAGGCCTGATGCTAAAGCTGAAGCTCCAGTACTTTGGCCACCTCATGTGAAGTGTTGACTCATTGGAAAAGACTCTGATGCTGGGAGGGATTGAAGGCAGGAGAAGAAGGGGACGACAGAGGATGAGATGGCTGAATGGCATCACTGACTTGATGGACGGGAGTCTGAGTGAACTCCAGGAGATGGTGATGGACAGGGAGGCCTGGCGTGCTGCGATTCATGGGGTTGCATAGAGTCAGACACGACTGAGCGACTGAACTGAACTGAACTGAAGAAATGCTTGATATAAACTCAAGTTAAAAACACATTACCAAACCCAATACACAATATAATTTGAGTTGTGTAAAGAAAAAAATTATCTGCAAATATCTGCAATAAAATCATTGCAGATGGTGACTGCAGCCACGAAATTAGAAGACACTTGCTTCTTAGAAGGAAGAAACAGAGACAATGTATTAAAAGCAGACACATCACTTTGCCCGTAAAGGTCTGTATGATCAAATCTATGGTTTTTCCATTAGTCATGTATGGATGTGAGAGTTAGAACATAAAGATGGCTGATCACTGAAGAATTGATGGTTTCAAACTTTGGTGCTGGAGAAGACTCTTGAGAGTCCGTTGGACTGCAGAGAGATCAAACCAGTCAATCCTAAAGGAAATCAGTCCTGAATATTCATTGGAAGGACTGATGCGGAAGCTGAAGCTCCAATATTTTGGCCACCTAATGAGAAAAGCTGACTCAATGGAAAAGACCTTGATGCTGGCAAAGACTGAAGGCTAAAGAAGAAGATGGTGGCAGAGGATGAGATGGTTGTATACCATCACCAATTTATGGACATGAATTTTGGCAAGCTCCAGAAGACAGTGAAGGACAGGAAGGCCTGTCATGCTGCAGTCCATGGGGTCACAAAGGGTCAGATATGAATGAGCAACTGAACAACAGAGAAGTTTACAGACCAATGAAAGTTTCTATTTAGCTTTCATATGTTAAAACTGTATGCAATCAATGCAGACAAAAGTCCTTAGCAAGTAGGAGAACAGTTCAAAAATAGAGATGCTTTAAAAACATGGTATCAATAGCACATTAAAAATGAGCATATTATTCAAAGAAGTGGATGGACATATTGATGGATGGATGGATGGACATATGTTTCAGTATAATTTTAGAGAAAATTATTTTAATTGATGTAGTAAAATACATGACACAAGAATCAGAAAAAAATGTGGCTGACCTAAGGAAAAAGGCAAAAAGCCACTTTTTAAAACACAACGAAATTCTTAGCTTCCAGAACAGGCAGTTCCCAAGACAGGCACTGGATGTGTTTGTTTAGAACTCAATTATTTGGAACTTGGAGTGCATTTTCCCTTAAAAGCAATGTCATAAAGCATTGTTTAGATTCCCAAGCAAAAGCAGAGCTGTGTATTTAATCCTTCATATATCTGAAGAATTGCGGTGTACTCGGGATCCTATTTCAGCTGTAACTGAGCACCATCATCATTTCTACAAGAAAATGTATATGGTCTCCAACTTAGAAAACTGCTCCCACCATTGCAGCAGAGAGAAGAGCAGGTAAAGAGGGGAGACACTGTAGTCCAGTTATAGTTGAAGCAGCAACAGATTCCTTATGATACCAAAATTCAACATGGAAGAAAGAGATGAAGTTTCCATCCTAGGGAAAGTTGCAAGGGACAGATATTCCTGGGTTTCTGTGGTGAGTTCAAATCTGTAGCTCCAGTTTCTTTTGAAAATGCAGATTACACAGCAAAAATTAGCTCTTCAGATCATGCAGTCTTTACCTTCCCTATCAAAAAAATTATGTTTCCCTATAAACTCATACTTTTTCACTGCACTTATTTAAGTTGCCTGTCCAGCATGGTCAGCAGTATTAAATGCTACAGAGCTAAAGCAAGAGAAACACTGGAAAGTCTTAAATTTAGAGAATAAAGTACAAACTTGAGGGACTTTGTGTCCAGCATGCATCTATTTTCTCTGTGGAGCTGTAGGTTCCTTTCATTTGTTGAAAAGTAGAGGAGGGGCTCAGGTAGATGAATGGACATGCGCAGTGTAGGCTAGCTGCAGTTAGAGGCCATTACTATCTTTGACATTGTCCCCAAGGTTGCATCTCTTACTTCAGCAAAGATTAGCAGCTTGGGTGTCAAAGTGGAAAACCCAAAAACATCTCAATAGATTTTCATAAGAGAAGGTATCTCTTGGAAAATTATTTCCCAGAATGTCCAAATTGGAGAGAAAAAGTGAGCTACATCCAAGAGGCGGGGAAAGGAGGACATACAAGGTTTTTTCTCACTTGTCTGTATGGGTCATCTTCTAATTCAGAGTTTCCTTTCTCAGATTTTTGAACCAATACCTCACAGAACATGACAGACCCATGGAAATAAAATGAAGCTGTATTTTTTAAATGAACTATTATATCAGGATGACATCATCTAAAAGAGTTTATTTGGGTGAAAAATGCTTTGTTGGGGACTGTTTAAATCTTTTGGCAGTTTCATGTGAC
The DNA here is from genome assembly GCF_001704415.2 of Capra hircus. Taxonomy (NCBI): domain Eukaryota; kingdom Metazoa; phylum Chordata; class Mammalia; order Artiodactyla; family Bovidae; genus Capra; species Capra hircus. The sequence goes on along the minus strand of NW_017189629.1, from coordinate 842,277 downwards.
TAACATTTTTTTAAGGAGAAACTGTTAAGCAAAAAAGGTAAAAAGTTTTCTTTGGGAATTTTTCCAGAAAAAAAGTGAATATAGCACAGGAATTACTATTAATAAAGAACGTGAGGAAATGGTGGATTACTCGATGAATACAGATAAAAATATAAGATCAAATCAAACGGCTCACTTGGGAAAAATGACTTCCAATTTGAAAATGGTTAATTTTAAATATATTGTTTTCTTTTATATTTGAATATATTTTTACACGGGAACATTTAAATATATTATAAATCAAAGGACTATAATAAAAATCAATGAAATTACTACCTAAGGACTATAAATTGTCCATTGTAAATAACTTGCATCCACCTCTGTATTCTTTCTTAATCAATCTTCGTACCTCCCTACCAGAAATATTTGCTACCCTAAATTTTGTGTTTATCATTCTATTTCTTCTTTATAATTTAATCAATTTTATATGTACACTTAAACCCTATGTTATTGAGTTTCCTTGTTTTGAGTCCAAAAAAAGGGATGTATACCTGCATATAATCTTTCGGAAGTTGATTTTTTTTTACCTAAGATTATGTTTCAAAGAATAACCCATACAGTTGCTGGGAGATATAGTTCATTCATTTTAATTGCTGTATAATATTACATTTTATACATATAACAAACTTTAATCCTTTCTTCTGTGAATAAACATTTGGAGATTTGGGGGTTTTTTTTCCCATGTATGTATATATATATCCTGCAGCACATAGAAAAGATTTTATTTAGGGTATTTACATTAAAAAAAAATTCCCAGCTCACAGGGTAAGCAACTGTTCAATTTTACAATATAAATGCCAAATTATTTTCAAGAATGTTTTCAACAATTTACACTCTACCAACAATATGTGAGTTCACATTAATCCAATCCTCTCCAGCACTTGATACTGTCAAATTGCATGATTTTTACAAATATAGTGGGTATAAAGTCATTTTTATATTAAGAGACAAAATAACATGGGTGAATATCAAAACCATGCTAAGTGAAAGGCATGAAGCACAAAAGACTGAATACTGTATGACTATTTGTATGAAACTCCAGAAGATTCAAAACTGTAGGGATAGGAAACAGATTAGTGGTTGCCTGGGGACAAGGGAAGATATCAACAGCAAAAAGGGTATGAAGAAACTTTCGGGGGTGATAGAAATGCTCTACATCTGGGTTGTGTGGATGTTACATGAATGAACACAGTTCATTAGATGGCACCCTTAAAATGAGTGAACTCTATTGTATGTAAATTATACTTGTATTAGCGTGCTCGGGCTGCCAAAACAAATGCCATCGACTGGGTGGCTCAAACAGAAATGTATTTTCTCACAGTTCTAGAAACTACAAGTCTAATTTCATGTGGCCATCAAGGTTGGTTTCTGGTGAAACCTCTCTTTCCTGGCTTCGTAGAGGGCTCTTTTCTCGTGGCCTTTCCTTTATATATGTGATGAGAGACAGAGAGAGCACACTCTGGAATCTCCTCTTCTTATAAAGGCATCAGTCTTATGAGATTGGGGCCCTACTCTTTAAAAAATATCTATTTATTTATTTGGCTGAAACTGGGTCTTAGTTGTGGCACACGAGATCTTCAATCTTCAGTGTGGTATTCAGGGTCTTTAGTTGCAGCATGCAGTATCATGATGTTTAATTGTAGCATGAGGGATGTTTTACTTGCGGCATGAGAACTCCTAATTGTGGCATGTGGGATCTAGTTCCCTGACCAGGGATCGAACCCGGGGTCCCCTGCAGTGGGAACATGGAATCTTAGCCCCTGGACCACCAAGGAAATCCCTGAGGGTCCTACCCTTATGGTCTCATTTTACCTTAATTATTTCCTTAAAGATCCTATCTCCAAATACATTCACAGAGGGTGTTAGGTCTTCAACATATGAATTTCAAGAGGTACAGTCCAGTTCATAACCTACCTCAGTAAGCTAAAAATAAATCAATAAAATGATGTTTTGTGTTTTTTTAAGTTGTAGCAGTGGTTTATAACACTATATAAGTTTCATGTGTACAACATTGTATTTTGACTTCCGTATGCATTACAACATGCTCTAAATCATATTTTATTTTCGTCACAATTTCCACTTCCCCTGATTACTAATGACAGTGATTGTAAGAGGCATTATTGGTACTCAACCAGGTGCCCCTTATTGGGCTAGTGCATGTTTCCCGCAGATGCTGTTAGACTGGTTGCTAATGGCTCACATCTTCACTCTTCTCTGGATAAATTCATTTGACCTATGGGAGGCATCTCACTTAGAAAAGCCTGGGCAGACCACAGCCAATGGCTGGTTGATAAAGAAATAGAAAGGTCCAGTTCTTTTTCTTCAAGTGAGACAAATGTGTGGTGCCATCCATGACCCAGAGGTCCCCCGTGGGATCAGGCTGAAACTACATCTCTGTTTAGCTTCTTCCCCTGCTATACCCTAGGCTTCCCTGATAGCTCAGTTGGTAAAGAATCCGCCAGCAATGCAGGATACCCAGGTTCGATTCCTGGGTCGGGTAGATCCGCTGGAGAAGGAATAGGCTACCCACTCCAGTATTCTTGGCCTTCCCTTGTGGCTCAGCTGGTAAAGAACGCACCTGCAATGCAGGAGACCTGGGTTTGATCCCTGGGTTGGGAAGATCCCCTGGAAAAGGGAAAAGCTACCCACTCCAGTATTCTGGCCTGGAGAATTCCACAGACTATATATAGCCAATGGGGTTGCAGAGTCAGACACAACTGAGAGACTTTCATTCCACTACTCCATCCTGCTTACTTCATGTTCTTAAAGGTTTCTCCTTAGAGTATTTTCTTGCTGAAAAACTCCTATCTCAGGCTTCTGGAGAACCCAAACTAGCACAGTAACCATTTGTCCACTGTGCTTCTTTTTCTGTATAAAATGCTAACTAATGTCTTTGGCCCATTTTCCTAATAGGTGGTTGTCTTTTCTTACTGGTTTAGGAGTTCTTCATATATTCTGGGCACTAATTCTTGGTCAGTTTTATATTTGCAGATATATTCTTAATAACATGTAGCTTATTTTTTGGTTGCTTTTAAGCTGTCATTTGATAAACATAAGTTCTTAATTCTACAGTAAATTTATCAATATTGTTTTTACAGTTGGAACTTTTATCTTGTTTCAGAAATCCTTTCATATCTCTAGGCAAGAAATATTTTCTCCCATTTTTTCTATGAAACTCTTTTAATTTTTGCTTTTTACATTTCTGTTTTAATCCATCTAGAGTTGAATTCTGTGTATGGTGTGGGGAAGGGATCAAGTGTCATTTTTTTCTACATATCTATATCTCTCTCTTCTCTCTCTATATATATGGTGGGCTTCCCTGGTGGCTCAGTATATATTTGACTTCTTTCATTTAGCATGTTTTTGGTGGCTCAGACAGTAAAGAATCTGCCTGCAATACAGGAGACCTGGGTTCGATCCCTGGGTTGGGCAGATCCCCTGGAGAAAGGAATGGCAACTCACTCCAGTATTCTTGCCTGGGAAATCATATGGACAGAGGAGCCTAGCTACAGTCCATGGGGGTCACAAAAGAGTTAGACACAACTGAGCAACTAACACATACAAACACATATATGGTAATAATCATTTATCTAAGAATCTTCTGAAAATAGATTTCTAGAGTCAACCAAGATGGTGATATAGGAGGCTCCTGAGCTCTGCACTTGCCACGGGTACATCAAATGTGTATCTACACATGGAGCAATTTCCTCTGAAAGAGATCCCAAAACTTGCTGAATGATTTCTATGCATTAAATGAATGAGAACATGACTACATTAAAGTGGATAGGAAAGACAGAGACACATTCTGACCATAAACCCCAACCTGAGCACAGCACCATAAAATTGACAGAATCACCAACTCCTGACTTCTCCCTGAATAGTGAAGAATTTGGACCCCAGTTTTTAAGAATCCCACATGAGGGACAGATTCCCAAAACATCTAGCTCTGAAAGCCAACAGGGCTTGTGTCCCTGAGACCCACAACACTAGAGCAAACAAAAAGGCAATTCTTAATGAGCATACAACACCCCCACCACCCAGGGCTTATCACAGACACAGCAGACAAAATCACCCATCTCCCAGTCTTTCCCTAAAAGAAGTTTAGCTGAAGACTTTAAAAGCTGCTGCTTCAGGGGCAGGTTTCTAATTTAGTGGGCACTAGGGATTTCCCACGGAGAAGGCAATGGCACCCCACTCCAATACTCTTGCCTGGCAAATCCCATGGATGGAGGAGCCTGGTAGGCTGCAGACCATGGGGTCACTAAGAGTCAGACATGACTGAGCAACTTCACTTTCATGTTGGAGAAGGAAATGGCAACCCACTCCAGTGTTCTTGCCTGGAGAATCCCAGGGACAGGGGAGCCTGGTGGGCTGCCATCTATGGGGTCGCACAGAGTTGAACACGACTGAAGCGACTTAGCAGCAGCAGCAGGGGTTTCCCAAGTGGCTCAGTGTTAAAGAATCCGCCTGCCAATGCAGGAGTCACAGGTTCGATCCCCAGGTAGGGAAGATCCCTTGGAGAAGGGAACGGCTACCCACTCCAGTATTCTTGCCTGAAGAATTCCATGGACAGAGGATCCTGGAGGGATACAGTCCATGGGGTCCCAAAGAGTTGGGCATGACTGAGCACACACACATAGAGGCTGGATGCAATCCTCCTCAGAGACTGGGGAAGCCAGAGAACACTTCTCCAGGCTCCTCCCTCCCACCTGCTCCAAATCAACAACATCTCTCTGGAAGGAGCTAGTACACGTGTCTGCAGCCCATCTTTTATGGCTGCTGCCTGAAAGGCACGTGTCCAGATTGTCTGGCTCTGATAGATACAGGGGCTTCTGTTCAAAAGTCCCACAGGACTGTAGCAAACAGAGACACATTTTGTAACCGGCTATCACCTCAGGGCTCAGCACACAGGCAATAGGCAAAATCACCTATTTCCTAGTCTTCTGAAAGTACATCTGCATACTTTAAAAGCTGCTGCCTGAAGGACAGCTTGTAATTTATCATGTGTATAGATGCTGGCTGTAGTCTTCCCCAGATACCAGGGAAACCAGTAGATAACTGCTCATGCCTTCTCCCTCCAGCTGACTCCAGTAAGACCAAGTCATCAGTATGTCCATGGAATGAGCTTGTGAGCACACCTCAGATCCCCACTTTTTATAGCAGCCACCCAAGGGATAGGCCACTGGATCACCTGGCTCTAACAGTCAATGGGGCTTGCATTCACAAGTCCCACAGGACTGTAGCAAACACCACCATCAAACCACAACTTTTTAATGGATGCAGGATCTGATCTCCTACATAAGATCATTCTGTCAAAATTGGGAGAGGTGGTTGTTTAATGTGCAGAAATCAACACAGTCAAGGAAAATGAAGAAACAGAGGAATATGTTCCCAACACAAGAACAAGCTAAAATTTGAGAAACAGATCTTAATAAACCAGAGATAAAAGATTTACTTTATTGAGTTCAAAATAATGGTTATAAAGGTACATATCAAAAGCAGGAAAGTAATGGATGAACACTGAGAAATTCAACATAGAGATCAAAAATACCAAAAAGAACCAAATAGAGAAATTACAGAGGTAAAGAATACAATGCTGAATGCTGAAACTGAAGCTCTAATACTTTGACCACCTGATTCGAAGAGCTGACTCATCGGAAAAGATCCTGATGCTGGGAAAGATTGAGGGCAGGAGGAAAAGGGGACGACAGAGGATGAGATAGTTGGATAGCATCACTGACTCAATGGACATGAGTCTGAGCAAGCTCCAGGAGTTGGTGACGGACAGGGAAGCCTGGCATGCTGCAGTCCATGGGGTCACAAAGAGTCTGACATGACTGAGCGACTGAACAGCAACAAAGAATATAATAGCTGAACTGAAACTTTCAATAGAGGGGTTCAACAACAATCTATTAAGGATTTCTGCATATATTCAGCAATGAGATTGGTCTGTAATTTTTTTGCTGTTATAGTATCCTTGTCTAGTTTGGGTATTAAACTTATAACCAGGTGCATATACCAGTTAAGTTTTCTAGGAAACTTTGTATGTGACTGTGTAAAATTGAAATAATCTAATGATTAAAATTTTAATAAACTCAACTGTACAATCATGTAGAGCTGATGTTTATAGGAAAATATTAAACTAATTCAATTTATTATGTGGTAATAAGACTTTCTTTTTGAAGTTGTTTTGATAAGTTACATTTTTATGGAAATTTTTCCATTATATCTGTATTTTTTAATTGACAGCTACACCAGGTCTTAGTTGGGGCATGTGGGATCTAGTTCCTCAACCAGGGATCAAACCTGGGCCCCCTGCATTGGGAGCACAGAGTCTTAGCCACTGGACCACCACAGAAGTCCCTGATATAAGACAGTTCTTGATCATATTTTCATAATATTTTATTACATTTCAAATTTCTGCTATAATTATATCTTTTTCATTCTTCAGTTCAGGTCAGTTCAGTTGCTCAGACATGTCTGACTCTTTGTGAAACCAAAACTGCACCACGCCAGGCCTCCCTGTTCATCATCAACTCCCAGAGCCTACATAAACTCATGTCCATTGAGTCGGTGATGCCATCCAACGATCTCATCCTCTGTTGTTCCTTTCTCCTCCTGCCCTCAATCTTTCCCAGCATCAGGGTCTTTTCAAATGAGTCAGCGCTTCGCATCAGGTGGCCAAAACATTGGAGTTTCAGCTTCAACATCAATCCTTCCAATGAACACCAATGAACACAAAGGACTAATCTCCTTTAGGATGGACTTGTTGGATCTCTTTGCAGCTCAAGGGACTCTCAAGAGTCTTCTCTAACACCACAGTTCAAAAGCATCAATTCTTCAGCGCTCAACTTTCTTTATAGTCCAACTCTCATATCTATACATGACTACTGGAAAAACCATAGCTTCGACTAGATGGACCTTTGTTGGCAAAGCATATATCTCTGCTTTTTAATATGCTGTCTAGGTTGGTCATGGAGAAGGCAATGGCACCCCACTCCAGTACTCCTGCCTGGAAAATCCCATAGATGGAAGAGCCTGGTAGGCTGCAGCCCATGGGGTCGCTAAGAGTCAGATACGACTGAGCAACTTCACTTTCACGCATTGGAGAAGGAAATGGCAACCCACTCCAGTGTTCTTGCCTGGAGAATCTCAGGGACGGGGGAGGCTGATGGGCTGCCGTCTATGGGGTTGCACAGAGTCAGACACGACTGAAGCGACTTAGCAGCAGCAGGTTGGTCATAACTTTCCTTCCAAGGAGTAAGCGTCTTTTAATTTCATGGCTACAGTCACCATCTGCAGTGATGTTGGAGCCCAGAAAAGTAAAGTCAGCCACTGTTTCCACTGTTTCCCCATCTATTTGCCACGAAGTGATGGGACCAGACGCCATGATCTTAGTTTTCTGAATGTTGAGCTTTAAGCCAACTTTTTCACTCTCCTCTTTCACTTTCATCAAGAGGCTCGTTAGTTCTTCTTCACTTTCTGCCATAAGGGTGGTGTCGTCTGCATATCTGAGGTTATTGATATTTCTTCCAGCAATCTTGAATCTAGCTTGTGCTTCATCCAGCTCGGCATTTTACATGATGTACTCTGCATATAAGTTAAATACGCAGGATGACAATATACAGCCCTGAGGTACTCGTTTTCCTATTTGGAACCAGTCTGTTGTTCCATGTCCAGTTCTAACTGTTGCTTCCTGACTTGCATATAGGTTTCTCAAGAGGCAGGTCACATGGTCTGGGATTCCCATCTCTGGAAGAATTTTCCACAGTTTATTGTGGTCCACACAGTCAAAGGCTTTGGCATAGTCAATAAAGCAGAAGTGGATGTTTTTCTGGAACTCTCTGGCTTTTTCGATGATCCAGCAGTTGGTGGCAATTTGATCTCTGGTTCCTCTGACTTTTCTAAAACCAGCTTGAACATCTGGAAGTTCACGGTTTGCGTACTGCTGAAGGCTGGCTTGGAGAATGTTGAGCATTACTTTACTAATGTGTGAGATGAGTGCAATTGTGTGGTAGTTTGAGCATTCTTTGGCATTGCCTTTCTTTGGGATTGGAATGAAAATTGACCTTTTCCAGTCCTGTGGCCACTGCTGAGTTTTCCAAATTTGCTGACATATTGAGTGCAGCACTTTCACAGCATCATCTTTTAGGATTTTAAATAGTTCAACTGGAATTCCATCACCTTCACTAGCTTTGTTCGTAGTGATGCTTTCTAAAGCCCACTTGACTTCACATTCCAGGATGTCTGGCTCTAGGTGAGTGATCACACCATCGTGGTTATCGGGGTCATGAAGATCTGTTTTGCACAGTTCTTCTGTGTATTCTTGCCTCCACTTCTTAATGCCTTCTGCTTCTGTCAGATCTATACCATTTCTGTCCTTTATCGAGCCCATCTTTGCATGAGATGTTCCCTTGGTATCTCTGATTTTCTTGAGGAGATGTCTAGTCTTTCCCATTCTATTGTTTTCCTCTATTTCTTTGCATTGCTCGCTGAGGAAGGCTTTCTTATGTCTTCTTGCTATTCTTTGGAACTCTGCATTCAAATGGGTATATCTTTCCTTTTCTCTTTTGCCTTTCACTTCTCCTCTTTTCACAGCTATTTGTAAGGCCTCCCCAGACATCCATTTTGCTTTTTTGCATTTCTTTTTCTTGTGGATGGTCTTGCTCCCTGTCTCCTGTGCAATGTCATGAACCTCCATCCATATTTCACCAGGCACTCTGTCTGTCAGATCTAGTCCCTTAAATCTATTTCTCACTTCCACTGTATAATCATAATGGATTTGATTTAGGTCATATCTGAATGGTCTAGTGGTTTTCCCTACTTTGTTCAATTTGAGTCTGAATTTGGCAATAAGGAGTTCATGATCTGAGCCACAGTCAGCTCCTGGTCTTGTTTTTGCTGACCGTATAGAGCTTCTCCATCTGTGGCTGCAAAGAATATAATCAATCTGATTTCAGTGTTGGCCATCTGGTGATGTCCATGTGTAGAGTCTTCTCTTGTGTTGTTGGAAGAGGGTGTTTGCTATGACCAATGCATTCTCTTAGCTGAACTCTATTAGCCTTTGCCCTGCTTCATTCTGTACTCCAAGGCCAAGTTTGCCTGTTACTCCAGGTGTTTCTTGACTTCCTACTTTTGCATTCCAGTCCCCTATAATGAAAAGGACATCGTTTTGGGGTTTTAATTCTAAAAGGTCTTGTAGGTCTTCATAGAATCATTCACCTTCAGCTTCTTCAGCATTACTGGTTGGAGCATAGACTTGGATTACCGTGATATTGAATGGTTTGCCTTGGAAATGAACAGAAATCATTCTGTCATTTTTGAGACTGTATTCAAGTACTGAATTTCAGACTCCTTTATAGACTCTAATGGCTACTCCATTTCTCCTAAGGGATTCCTGCCCACAGTAGTAGATATACTGGTCATCTGAGTTAAATTCACCCATTCCAGTCCATTTTAGTTCGCTGATTCCTAGAATGTCAATGTTCACTCTTGCCATCTCCTGTTTGACCACTTCCAATTTGCCTTGATTCATGAACCTAACATTCCAGGTTCCTATGCAGTATTGCTCTTTACAGCATCAGACCTTGCTTCTATCACCAGTCACATCCACAACTGGGTGTTGTTTTTGCTTTGGCTCCACCCCTTCATTCTTTCTGAAGTTATTTCTCCACTGATCTCCAGTAGCATATTGGGCACTTACCGACCCAGGGAGTTCATCTTTCAGTGTCCTATCTCTTTGCCTTTTCATACTGTCCATGCGGTTCTCAAGGCAAGAATTCTGAAGTGGTTTGCCATTCCCTTCTCCAATGGACCACATTCTGTCAGACCTCTCCACCATGACCCATCCATCTTTGGTGGCCCCACACGGCATGGCCTAGTTTCACTGAGTTAGACAAGCCATAATCCATGCGATCAGATTGGCCAGTTGTCTGTGATTGTGGTTTCAGTCTGTCTGCCCTCTGATGCTCTCTCAGCACCTACCATCTTACTTTGGGTTTCTCTTTACTTGGACATGGGGTTAATATTGTTTATTTATGCCTTCTCTTTTTTTTAATCTAATAGAGGTTTATCTTTATTAACATTTTCTAAGAGCTAAGTTAGGCTTTGTTAATCTTTTCTACTGTATCTTTATCCATTCTCCTACTTTCCTTGATATGTTGCTGTTTTTCTAATTTCTTAGTTTTTGCTCATTAATTTAAAACCTTTCTTTCATAATATAAACATTTTAAGACTGTAAAGTTTTATCTTAATACTGATAATACTGATTTCTCTACATGCCCAGAATATGATATATAGTATTGTGATCATTCATTTCTTAGTATGTTTTAAATGTCCATTATTATTTCTTCTTCATTGACAAGAGTTTTGGATAATTTCCAAATATTTGGAAATTTTTATTATTTACTTCTAAATCAACTGCATATGGCATGAGAATGTAGTTTATATGATATTAGTTATTTAAAAAATGTTTTAAAACTTGCTTTATGGATCAGTATATGATCAATATTTACAAATGTTCCATATGACATTGAGAAATATGTGTATTCTTTAATAATTGAGTGTGGAGTTCTACATATGTCCATTAGATCAAGAGTTTTCATTGTGTTGTTCAAAACTTCTATATATTTATTTTTTTATACATTGAGAAATGTATACTGAAATATAAACTATGATGTTCCATCAATTTTTGTAGTTCTATCAGTTTTTACATTATATATTTTGAGGCTATGATACTAGATGTATACAAATTTAGAATTTTCTTCTCTCCCTGGTCAACTGAGTCTTTTATGATTTTGTGTTGATAGATTTGTTTATTGTGATCATCAATATGAATGAACATGTTTCTACATCTTATATTTTTATTTTTATGTGACTTGCTTTTACTTCTATTTTCTCCTTTAATACTTTTCAGGATTGACTGAGTCTGTTCAGCTGATCTTTTATTCTATTTTATCTTTCTATTGATGTGGAATTTATATATTCTATTTTTTTATTCTTTTAGTAGTTAGAATTTTTAAGCAATACTATTTAGCTTGCAAAATGTAATGATAACTAATATTTTAACCCACTTCTTGAGCACTTTGTTGACACCCCTTTTTCGACTTATATGCTGTTGTCCACACAACAACATATAACAATTATAACCTTAATAAGGCTATAATTATTATTTATGATACAATATTTGCTTAGATTTACATACATATATGATTTTATTTGTTCACCATTCTTTTTTGTATTTTACACTGTCCTTATGGGATAATTTTCCTAATGTATAAAGTTTATTATTTAGAATTTCTTTTACTGCTTTTATCTTGGAGGTGAACTTTCTTAGGTTTTGTTACTGCAAATGTATTTTACTCTCAATTTCAAAAAGTAGTCTTCTAATAACACAGTTGATAATAAGTTTTTGAACACTCTGAAGACACTACGCCACTGTTGTGTTTTTTGTTGTTGTTGTTGTTGTTTTGCTTCTTTCCCTGGTTGCTGTGGAAAATCTGACATCATCTAATTGCATTGTATTTATACTGCTTGGAGTATGTTGGTCTTCCTCAGTTTTTGTTTTGTTTTTTGGGCTGAGCTGGGTCTTAGCTGCAGCATGAGGGGTCTTTGATTTTTGTTGAGGTATGCAGGATTCTTTAGTTTTGCATGCACACTCTTAGTTGCGACATTTGGGATCTAGTTCCCTGACTAGGAACTGAACCAGGGCCCCTTGCCTTGGGAGTGTGGAGCCTTAGCCACTGGACCACCAGGCAAGTCCTGCTTCCTGGGTTTATGAATTAATATTTTTCATCAGGTCTGGAAAATTCACATCCACTATCCTTTTAATAGACTTTCCAGATGGTTCAGTGGTAAATAATTCACCTGCCAGCGCGTAAGATGTAGGTTTGATCCCTGTGTCAGGAAGATCCCCTGGAGAAGGAAATGGCAACCCACTCAAGTATTCCTGCCTGAAAAATCCCATGGACAGGGGAGCTTGGCAGGCTACAGGCCATGGGGTTGCAAAAGAGCTGGACACGACTTAGCAACTAAACAATAAAAATGCCCTTAATATTGCCTTTTCTCATCCTTTTTATTCTCTCTTCTGGCACTCATATTAGATGCATGTTAGATCACATTCTCATTCTATTCTCTATTTCTCTTTATTGTTTTCCATCTTCTGTCTTCTTAAACCGCATTTGCTAATTTTCTTTTAATCTTTGTCTAATATGTTATTCGATCTGTCATTGAATTTTTAATTCAACGGTTATAGTTTTCATTTTTAGGATTTAACTTTTTTTTTCAATTCTATCTGGTAATTCCTGGTAGTATCTTGTTGTTTACTTAGATTCATTGTTGTGCTATTGAATTCATTAAACAGATCATACCCAACTGTTCAGTGTTCAATATCTGATCATTTTAACATCTGTATCCTTGAAGGGTCTAAATCTATTGTTTATTGTTTCTGATGATCTTCACTCATTGTGAATTTCTATACCTTGGGTTTCATCATCTCTGGCTGTGAGATCATCGTTTCCATTTAATTAAGTCAGAATCTTATGGGCAAAATTTGGAGAAGCTCTCCTCTAGAGAGCATTTGCTCTTGCTTTTTCCAGGAGCTGAGGGTTTACTTCGACTTGAAGTACTTGGCTGAGCACAAGAGTTTCTGGATCATCTTCCCTACTTCCTTATTGTCCCAAGGCTCAATATTCTAGCTGTAAGCATTGATTGTCACATACCTTCAGGGGGAATCTGCCTCTCATTACAGCCCACTTCTCTATCCCCAGTTCTCTGCCACTCTAGGTCCAGTTCGTGGTATTGAATATGTTGTGGAGCTTCCTGAATATATTCCCTTCCTCTGGTAACATCTCAAAAAGTGTGTTCTATGCAGAATACAGTCGTTCTGAAGCAGCAGGGTTCTTCAAAATTTGTTTTGAGCCGTAATACCAGAAATGCAAATCCAAGTGATTCATCTTTTTAAGTACTTATTTATTTCATATCAACAAATTCAGTTCATCTAACATTTTTTGAAAGCAGACTAGGTGCCACCCAATGTTCTAGGTGCTAAAGATATGAAAAGAAAACTATTTGTAGGTAAACTATTAACCCCCTCATTCATAAAGCACCATTAACTTTTTTAAAACTATTATTAACAGAGTGAAAATTATGTCCAAAGTCAAACTCTGAGCACCACATTATAAAGCAACTATACTCCAATAAAATTAACTAAACACACACACACAACAAAGTCAAACTGTCTCTTTGCTGATTCCTTTTCCATTACTCCAGTTCTGCTCATGGTACTCCTATTCTATCCTTTGCCTGTGTGTATGCTCAGTCAATTCAGTAGTGTCCAGCTCTTTGAGACCTTATGGACCATAGGCCACCAGGCTCTGCTGTCCATGGAATTCTCCAGGCAAGAATACTGGAGTGGGTTCCATTCCCTTCTCCAGGGGATTTCCCCAACCCAGGGATCAAATCCAAGTCTCCTGTGTCTCCTGCATTGCAGGCAAATTCTTTACCACTGAGCCACCGGGAAAGCCCACTCTTTCCTTTACAGAGAATAAAATCTCAAGAGAGCCTTGACTCCTTCCTCTCCTTCCCTCCAGACACCAAAATAGTCCCTGAAAACTTCCTTTTAATGCTTCTTTATCAACATCTCTTCCATCTGTCCATTCTTTTCCATTTCCATAAACTCTTAATACCACACACCTGGATTCTTGAATTGCATTTCCCTCCTATCCCTGTCTTTTCTTTTTCCAGTAAACACTCCATATTGTTACCAGACCAGTTTTCTTAGGCACAGTCCCAACCATATCTCATATCCACAAAACTCTTCATTGAGTTCTCATTAGACACTGCAGCTTTTCTCAAATGTTAGTAATGTATGGATATCCCTTTAAAGAGAAAAAATGTTAAATTACTTTTATCAGCATTTTACTTATGGAAAATATAAAAATGTCATAAACCCTTTATGTTTAGATCTCTTATATGACCATAAACTAAAATAACTTTACAAATGAAAACTACCAAACCAATAAAAGTCAAATTAGCAACATAATTTAATGTGACAGATAATAATTGGCTTAAACTAAATTATCATCTCAAACCTAAGTATGGCACTGAATGCTATGGCACAGATTTCTTTGTTTGTTGTTGCTGCTGTTGCTTTTTGGCACACCTATATTACAATGCACCTGTGATGACTAAATCCTCCCACTGCTTTATTCAAAGCTCTAGGATATCTTCATTGTATGCCGGTGATGTCATTTGACTTCAGCTGGGGAAAAAACATCAGGAGCATTTACTTTCTCCAACTGCCTCTGATTGCCTAGGGAATGCTAATAGAAAAATCCACGGATCCGATTCATTGCTATCTAATCACTAAAGCCAACACAACTTCCTGTGGTTGTCCTCAGTTTAAATGTGAATGTGCAGGTCATCCATAATGCATCAAAAAAATTTTTAGGTTACCATCTAAATAAAAATAAAACTGTTTCAGTTCTCATAGGCCTTACTTGGCCAATGAAACACATCACTTCTGAACAAAAGCTTTAAATGACACAGCATCACTTTGCATATTCTTCTTTCCCCCCTGCCCCACCAACCAGAAATGTTCCAGACAGACACTGTTGCAATAGCTTGTGTCCTAGAGTGTCTCAGAGCCACAGCCAATCCACAAGGTAGATATAAAACCGAATGAGAAATAATCCTTTGTTGTAAAAATAGCCTAAAAAAAAAAAAACATGGATCTTGTAGGTCTGCAAGTGTCATTTTAAAAAATTCTGACCAAAAATAAAAATAAATACATATGCTTAGCCGTGTCCTACTCTTTGTGATTCCATGGACTGTAGTCTTTCAGGTTCCTCTGTCTATGGGGATTCTCCAGGCAAGAATATTGGAATGAATAGCCATTCCCTTCTCCAGGGGATCTTCCCAACCAAGAGATCAAACCCGAGTCTCCCACATAGCAGGCAGATTCTTTACTGTCTGAGCCACCAGGGAGGTCCAAATAAATACATACATACATAAGCAAGCATTCAGACTAGCATGTTTTACATCCCAGGCGAATCTGCCCCAATCAACATTTTCAAAATACCAAGCATTCCCACATCACTCCTCTGAATAACTCTGTATTTTTTTACCATTGAACTTTGACTCACAGAATTATCTCTGTCTAGACAGTCCACTCCTCTCTTCTCACCTCTGCTTCCTACATATACTTCAAGGATTCTTCCTCAATCACTTTGGTGGAATAACTACCTCACAATATACCTCACTGAGGACACGTTATTAAATCTTTCCTTCTTTTTTCTTCTTCTATACTTTTTCTCTATGTATCTTATATTTCCTGCCAGATTCTCTCTCTGACAGGTACAATGGGCCTTTTATACCCTTATATCCCTGCCAGTGCCTAGCACAATATGTCGTTGACACTAAGTGCTCAATAAACAGTAGTTGAGTAAATGAGTTTATTTCATCTTTATTAATAAGAGTTTAGGGCTTCCCTGGTGGCTCAGCTGGTAAAGAATTCACTTGCAATGCGGGTTCAATCCCTGGGTTGGGAAGATCCCCTGGAGAAGGGAAAGGCTACCCACTGAAGTATTCTGGCCTAGAGAACTCCATAGACGGTATAGTCCATGGGGTCACAAACAGTCGGATGTGATTGAGCAACTTTCACTTCACTTCTTCAATAAGAATTTAACAGCAACAACATAAAGATTGGTGAAGATGACAAATCCAGACCATGCAACTTTCTTTGTAATGCAGCTGCAAACACTGCTGTCCGACAATGACTGATTATGTTTTTGAACAGTTGTAAAACATTAGCTATGGAAAACGCCACAAAGGCAGAACTAATTTATCTGGTACTTAGTTAAAATTCTACACAGCATGAGGCAAGAGAGGAATTATTCTAAAAGCTCATTCTTATGAATTAATTAATTAGCCTTCTCTACCTATAGACCAAAATTAATTTAGAAACAAATATTGCCGGGAAAGTTTTTCAAAACACAAACTTTTCCGAAACTAGAAGCATTTGTGATTAGATTTCACAAATAGATGAGATTCAAAATTAGATTCAACAATAATGCAAAATAGTTCCCTTAAACATCAAGATAATTTTACATCAGCCACCTTTGGGAGGTAGGGGTGGGTGCTGCGGCCAAGCTGGGCAAGTCAAAACCAGAGAACAGAAGAGGCATTAGAAAGTCCATGGCCTTCGCCTCTTTGTCCTCCCAGTCTTGTTTCAAAGTCCTGGACCTCGCTACCATCCATGTCCCTCTAGACCCTGACTTCTGGCTGTCTTGACCTTAGTTAATGGCCAGTCTGTTCTTCAATGCCCTGCTCTCACTCACTATTAGCTTCACAAGAGTTGTAGCAGGAGACAGAACAGTCTTCAGTACATTTCCTACAACATCTTACTGAAGCTGACACTGTGGTGACCAGTGCTCACCCCCCTAGTCACAGCAGGAGACTAACACATCAACCCCCTCCCTTAGAATCTCAGCAGGTTGAGCTTCCCTGGTGGCTCAGATGCTAAAGGATCTGCCTGCAATGCAGGAGACCTGCGTTTGATCCCTAGGTCTGGAAGACCCCCTGGAGGAGGAAATGACAACCCACTCCAATATTCGTGCCTGGGAAATCCCATGAACAGAGAAGCCTGGTGGGCTACAGTCCATGGGGTCACAAAGAGTTGGACACAACTGAGCAACTAACACTTTAACTTTCAGGTTAAGAATTAAGGAAGAGGGGGTCCCATAAACTCATATTCAGAGGAAGGCCTGGCATATAAGCTGGGGACAGAGGGAAGGAGACACAATGTTATAAGCAAAGAAGAATCATATGTAATGGTAAAGGGCATTGTTATATTTAGGAAGCTGCTGCATGTTCAGTATGAGTGAGGCATACAAGGAGGTTGACAAGACTGAACAAGGGAGTGACAAGACTTGGGAATATTACTGTCAGATTTGTGTTTTGGAAAGGTCATTCTGGAATGGGAAGTGGCCAAAGAGGTGCTAGGGAGATCAACTAGGAGGGAATGGCAATCATCCAGATGAGAAGTAGTGAGAAGAAAACTGGGAAAGCAACGTGGGGAACAGAAAGAAGTGAAGAGAGACACGTCCTTGGTAGTCAGTGGTCAAGACTCTGCCCTCGCAAGGCGGGGAGCATAGGCTAGATCCCTGGTCAGGGAACTAAGATCCTGTATGCAACAACGAAGACCTGGCACAGCCCAGTGAAAAAACAAAACCAAAAAAAAGGGTGGGCAGGCGGGTAGTAGAGAGATCTGAAAAATTTATGAAAGTACAATTGAAGAATTAATCAGTGTGTGTGTGTGTGTGCGCGTGTGTGCTGCCCAGGTGGTAGGGGGAATGCAGGATGCTATGTTAAAACCAGACTGAATGTTCAGATGAACCAGAGCCAGTGTGTTAAAAGTCATTGGATTCCAGACACACCATGGAAATAACTTCCTTATTTCAGTCAAATCTTATACCATCCTGAATTGAAATAATTTCCCTGACCTAAGCAATGGATCCAGGATATTTGATGTCAATCCAAGTTCCCCAAACTCTAACAGCACCAATGCCCAATCACCTCAACTTCTGGCATCTTGATCCTCCTCCGATCCAGGTCTCTGATGAAAATAACCTTGCCTGTGTTTCTAACCCATTGATTTCCCTGGACCTTTTCTGCTTTGGCCAGGGGACAGAAGATGCTGATCTACTTAGGTCAACCAAGGCCACCCCTGGAGCTTGAAACAGGGACAGCTCTCCCCAATATACCTGGGCTGTTCAGGAGAGGGTGTAGTTAGAGGAAGGGGAAAAGGATAATGCATCTTTTGTAAATATTTTTCCACCTGCCTGTTAAATTTCTACGCATTCTTCAGGATAAGACTCAAATACTATCTCTTGAAAGAAGTCTTTCCAGACTGCATCCCCCTCGCCCCACCCCACACTCAAACGCGAAGTGATTCTACTTCTTTTATATTTTTTAGATAATTTCCAACCTGTCTTCAGGTACTTCCATAGTCTATACTGTTTGATAGTCACTTGACTACATGTGTTCTGCCTCCTACTAAAGTTTAAATTCCTTGAAGCTGAGAACTATGTCTTCCTAATTTTTCATTTATTTATTCAACAAATATTTGAAAGATTGAATGAACAAAGGAATGAACCTTCCGTCACTCCCCAGCACTGTATATATAACATCATCCTTCCTCAGCAAATTTCCCAAGAGCCATATTAAAGGCCATTTTTCATAGTCATGACTGTCACCTCCTTCTTCTGGGCTATGGACAAAATTGCAAATCGCCAAACTAAAGAATGAAAATAGTAAAAGGAGGCGTTTGGGAGAAGGGACTTAAACTCAATTGATCTTCTTTCTTTTACACTACTGTTCCATTTTCTTTAAAAAACTAATTGCTTTGAACCACTGATAAAAACCCAAAGTCTTCAGGATTTTTATAGCCCAATTTGAGGTAAACAGTTACTCCTTACCCTGTCAAATCTCTTCTTTATGAATATATTAAATATGTTCACCTTATTTTTCAACCCATCAAATATAAGTGTAAGTAAAATGATTTACAAACGGCCTGTAATACTTTGCCAATAAGTGACACACATTTGAAGCACTATCATAATGGAGTTTTTAGTAATTAAAATTATTTCACGACTAATTAACAACGGTTTAAAACCCCATAAAGCATTCCAACTTAAGCATTTCTATTCATACCCCATCTGCCAAATATTAAGTAGAACAGTACAGATACAGGAGAGGGGAAGCCATTTCAAATTATACCCCCATTTTTTACTCATTTAGGGCAATAGCTTTTAACTCAGATTACTTCTCTTGATTAATAGCATTTAATATGTAAAATGACTGTAAACATTCATTATGAATGCAGAAGAAACACAGCTTTTTCTATTAAAAAAGCAAAATGGAGCTATCTTGACTTTTTTATTTATCTCAACAAAGGCCAATGCAAGTTACAGAAAACATCTGTTTGGATAAAGTCAGAAAATTCCCAAGGACATACTTAACTACTTCTAAGCATGCCTGCAGAACAGATCCACCCAGACACATGTCTTGTGGTCCAGATGGAATGATGAAATTACCCAGCCTCTCTTGGCATTCATATTAAATGTTTGGCCATTCAGATACAAACTTCATCCAACAAATGAGAATGACTGTTCCAAAAATAAGTGATTCAAACCATACTCTTACTTGTAGAAGTAACAAATGAATTCTTTGTGCATTAACTCATACTATGCTAATGTAGTCTCTGTTCTACAATACAAACATTTTCAGTCATTCAACAAACATTGACTGGGATCCTGTCCTGCACAAGCCACTGTGTTAAGTATGGCAAGTATGGAAACATGAATAAGATATGTCTTTCCTTTCAAGGGTAAAGTGTCTTGTTAACAGACATAGAATTTTATTATGAATAACTGTAATGCAACAAACTGTGGGAAATTCTTAAAGATATGGGGATAGCAGACCACCTTATCTGTCTCCTGAGAAACCTGAATGCAGTTCAAGAAGCAACAGTTAGACCTGGACATGGAACAATGGACTGGTTCAAAATTGGGAAAGCAGTATGACCAGGCTGTACATTGTCACACTGCTTATTTAACTTATATGCAGAGTGCATCATGAGAAATGCTGGGCTGGATGAATCACAAGCTAGAATCAAGATTGCCAGGAGAAATATCGACAACATCAGATATGCAGATGATACCACTGTAACAGCAGAAAGTGAAGAGGAATTAGGTTCTTAATGAGGGTGAAAGAGGAGAGTGAGAAAGCTGGCTTGAAACTAAACATTAAAAAAAAAAAAACTAACTAAGATCATGGCATCCAATCCCATCACTTCAAGGCAAACAGAAGGGGGAAAAGTGGAAGCCATAACAGATTTTACTTCCTTGGGCTCCAAAATCACTGCGGACAGTGACTGCACTCATGAAATTAAGACACTTGCTCCCTGGAAGGAAAGCTATGACCAACCTAGGCAGCATATTAAAAAGCAGAGACATCACTTTGCTGACAAAGGTCCATCTAGTAGTCATGCATGGATGTGAGAGTTGGACCATAAAGAAGGCTGAGCACTGTGAAAAGGATGCTATTGAACTGTAGTGCTGAAGAAGAATCTTGAGAGTCCCTTGGACTGCAAGGAGAGCAAACCA
Organism: Capra hircus; assembly: GCF_001704415.2. NCBI lineage: Eukaryota > Metazoa > Chordata > Mammalia > Artiodactyla > Bovidae > Capra > Capra hircus. The sequence continues at coordinate 822,073 of NW_017189629.1, read as the reverse complement.
GTCCATCCTAAAGGGAATCAGTCCTGAATATTCATTGGAAGGACTGATGCTGAGGCTGAAACTCTAATACTTTGGGTACCTGATGTGAAGAGCCGACTCACTGGAAAAGACACTGATGATGGCAAAGATTGAAGGTAAAGGAGAAAGGGATGGCAGAGGATGAGATGGTTAGATAGCATCACCGACTCAACAGACATGAGTTTGAGCAAACTCCAGGAGATAGTGAAGGACAGGGAAGCCTGTTGTGTTGCAGTCCATAGGGTCGCAAAGAGTCGGATATGACTTAATGACTGAACAACAAATTATGCAATATCACTAAACTGCAGAAGAGAAGAGCAAAATTATTCATGTAATAGTTTAAAACTAATGTTATGATTTATGATGGTAAATAGAATAAACAGTATCATTTATAGCTGAACGAATTAAGGAAGAACCTCTCAGTTCAGTTCAGTTGCTCAGTTGTGTCCAACTCTTTGCGAGCCCATGAACCACAGCACACCAGGCTTCCCTGTCCATCACCAACTCCCGGAGTCCACCCCAACCCATGTCCATTGAGTCCTTGATGCCATCCAACCATTCCATCCTCTGTCGTCCCCTTCTCCTCCTGCCCTCAAGCTTTCCCAGCATCAGTGTTTTTGCAAATGAGTCAGCTCTTCGCATGAGGTGGCCAAAGTATTGGAGTTTCAGCTTCAACATCAATCCTTCCAATGTACACCCAGGACTAATCTCCTTTAGGATGGACTGGTTGGATCTCCTTGCAGTCCAAGGGACTCTCAAGAGTCTTCTCCAACACCACAGTTCAAAAGCATCAATTTCTCAGGGGAGTAATATTTGACAGAGAATTTTAAGAAGCAGCAGTATGAGGGGCAAATACTCCAAAACAGCAAATATACAAAGTCAATGAGATATGCATGATCTTTTACACTACTATTTACAATATTTAGCAGATATCATTGGCATCCAACTCATATTATCTTGGAACTCACTATTCTCTACACACTACCCTCAGATGCAGAGGCATGGGAGTTGGTTGATCAGTTCTTCAATTTCTTCAAATCTCACGTACAATGTTCTATACCTTCTAGTGTATGCATGATCAGTTGTTTCAGTCATATCTGACTCTGCAACCCCATGAACTTCTGCCCACCAGATTCCTCTATCCATGGGATTCTCCAGGCTAGAATACTGGAATGGGTTGCCATGCTCTCCTCTGGGGATCTTCCCAACACAGGGATCAAACTCGAGTCTCCCACATCTCCTGCATTGCAGACAGATTCTTTACCCACTGAGCCACCTGAGAAACCTGATACCCTCTCCTAGAGGTCCTCAACAAAACAGATCCCCAGTTAGCCACATCAACACAATCTCTGCTGGCTATTTTCTTTTCCCTGTCTCACTTCTCCATGTCCCTAGTAGTGCTTCCTGATATTGTGTGTGAAAGTCGCTCAGTCGTGTCCAACTCTTTGCGACTCCATAGACTGTAGCCTGCCAGGTGCCTCTGTTCATGGAATTCTCCTGGCCAGAATACTGGAATGGGAAGCTGTTCCCTTCCCCAGGGGATCTTCCCAACCCGGGGATCAAACCCAGGTCTCCTGCTTTGCAGGCTGATTCTTTACCGTCTGAGCCATCAGGGAAGCCCAAGAATACTGGAGTGGGTAGCCTATCCCTTCTCCAGTGGATCTTCCCGACCCAGAAATCAAACTGGGGTCTCTTGCATTGCAGGTGGATTCTTTACCAGCTGAGCTACCAGGGAAGCCCTTCCTGACATTACCTCCCAAATAAAATTCTCCACTCAGACTTACTCATAAGATATGCTTCTGGAGAAATCCAAACTAAAACAGAATAGCTTTGCCAAGTGAGGATGTTATTGATGACAGACAGAATGAACTGTTATTTCACAGATCACTGAAAAAGAACAATATTTCCCCAAATAGTGATAGGCTACCTGTGACCATTGAATTCTCCTTCCTGGATATTTACAAGTCAGGATAAGAATGGCATTGAAAAGACAAGCAGCAAAACAGAAACCCATTTAATTGTGTGTTTTAGAATTTTAAAAAACCTGTATGACACCCTTATTAACCTTCCAGTTAAAGCCAGTTTGGAAAGTGCTAGAAATGATACTGACACATTCCCAACTTCTATGACATTTTTCTTACTCTTCCTTCATGGGGACCCAGAGCCAACTAAAGTAGGTTTGCCAGTATCATAATATTCCAAATGTTAAGGCAAATTTTCATTTTGTTTATGTATATTATAGTTTGTTTGCTAAGTGATAACAACTGATTTTTAAATGTCTTAACCTAAGCAATGTTTAGTTTGGTTCTGACTCTCAACTTGCCTGGTTTTCAATGCACCGATGGCTTTCACCAAGTTTTCTGTGGACACTATCTACATTCAGAGGTGGAAAGAAAGCTAGAAGGTGTCAGCAGAAACGTGCATCCCTGTTTCCCAATGCCTCACAGCACCAATTCAAATGCCTTTTACTTTTCCTCAACAGGAGCATCCACAGGGCTCAGGGGTCAGGTGGGAACCGAAGAGAGAGAAGAAGGCCCGGTTAGACACCTCTGCATCTTGAAGAAGGCGCTGGTACAGAACTTCGCTTCCCTACATATCTAAAGTTTAAGAAATTAATATGGCAAAAAATCTGAAGGTGAGAACCAGAGATTCTCAACTACTAGAAATGTTTGCTCCTGAAAAATCTTGTTACTTACCCCACCTCAGAGGAAGGATGGTACAAGCCACAGGAAATGCTCCAGGAAGGACCTGTAGAATAGCTAAATCTGAAAGTGAGTCCTCTCTGCCTAAGAGGCTGTGAGAATCTGGTCTTTCTGTCTCAAAAGAGACTGAGCAGGGCAGCTTCATCCTCGTGTCTCCATAGAGGGCAGACCACGTGCCAGAGAGGAACTGTTGATACAACACTGAAACAGAATCACTAAAGAATTTAGCTAATGACATGGAGAAAATAAAGGAACGCCTAGTGATGGTGAACCACAGTTCAAAAGTAGACTTTCTGAGATCAGGACACAGGATTTTTTTTTTTACTTTTTAAAAATCAATGGATGAAATGAAAGAGAAGATGGTCACTTTTGAGAGCAATGTTAATGGTCTGAAAGATCAAGGAAAAAAAATATTACAAAATAAAGCAATGGACTTCAACTTCCAACCACAAAAGAACAACTTGTCTTGGAATAACCTTCCTGTCAAGAAGGAGCATAAAGGCTGGTGCAAATGCATAATGTATCTATGTGAAGCCACTGGAGAATAATAAAATAGGCAAGACCCTAGGGGTCAAAATTTCAGACAGTTAGGAAGTATATTGAGGTAATCCTGCCCCTCTCTCATTTGCCTTTGACTTTTCCTTTAGTACATTTGGTAGGTCTCTGCATTGGGAATAGAAACCTAGCAGAAAGCAGTAGTCAGGGCTTGTGGAAATCTCTCAGGGTTTCAGAGAAAAAAGTCAAAGTGTTATGTTGTCAAGGAGACCAGAACTCAAATAGAAGGAGAGGAGTGAATCAAAACAATTCTAGAATCAATCTCACCTTGAATATTTCTGACTTCTAAGCTGTGTATATGCCAAAGATGACAGTCCAAGAAAAGCAAGAAGAAAGCAACCTCCGGGGGTGCTGAAGAGCTAATAAATGACATCAGGATTCTAATAGCGCTAAGAAATCAAAGAATGGAGTTCAGGCTCAAGTAAGTGGGATAGCCCTTTTAAATATACAAGGCTTTACACTGAGACTCCAACAACAACAAAAAAAAAGCCCTAAGACTAAGGGTGATACTCTACCAGTAAAAACTAGAAATAGATCAGCCCTGACAAAGGCTAACACCTGCCATCAACTGGATCAAGGTGATCTTCCAATGCTATATCTGCCTGCTAGGAAAAAGTTCATATCAGTTGAAGCATCTGCAATTGTCCATACACAATGTCCTGCATCCAATTAAAAAGAGTTTCCTGACGTGTCAAGAAACATGAAGAAATGCCTAAAAATCAAGAGAAAGAACAGACAATAAAAATAAACAGGAAATCCGAATACTGGCCTTATCAGAAAAGGAACTTAAAATAACTATGAATAATACATTTAAGAAAACAGAGGAAAGAATGAAGAATTTTACCAGAAAACATCTTATATATATATATATATATATATATATATATATACACACACAAAAAAATTTAAGGGTCAAATGGAATTCTATAGCTGAAAAGTACATTCACTGAAATTAAGAATTCAGGATTTAATAGCAGAAGAGAAAACTGGTGAATTAGAATATAAGTCAATATAAAGTATCAATGATTGAGAGAAAATTAAAAGATGGAAAAATGCAAAAAATAATCATATAGAATAATATTAAAGGATCTAAAACATGCACATTGGAGTCTCAGGATAAAAGAGAAAACAAAAACAATGTGTCAAGAAATACTGGCCAGATTTTCCAAAACTAAATAAAGACATGAAAATATCAATTCCAGAGTCACTATGGACTCCTAGCAGTATAAATACAATTTATACTGTTATTATCCATGGAATTCTCCAGGCCAGAATATTGGAGTGGATAGTCTTTCCAACTCAGGGATCAAACCCAGGTCTCCCACATTGCAGGCAGATTCTTTACCAGCTGAGCCACAAAGGAAGCCCAAGTATACTAGAGTGGGTAGCCTATCCCTTCTCCAGCAGATCTTTCCGACCAAGGAATTGAACCAGGCTTTTCTGCATTGCAGGCAGATTCTTTACCAACTGAACTATCAGGAAAGCCTATAAATACAAAGAAACATTATAATAAGTTTCTAAAACCCCAACACAGAGGGAAAATATTAAAAGCTTTCAGACAGGAAAAAAAAAACATATTACCAACAAAATAGCAATAACACCAACTGTCTTTCAAAGAAAAAAAATCATGGAACACAGAATTCAATGGAATAACATATATAAAATGGTTAAAAATTAAAGTACCAACATAAAGAGATAAGTGCAAATGTGTGGTAGTTTGAGCATTCTTTGGCATTGCCTTTCTTTGGATTTGGAAGGAAAACTGACCTTTTCCAGTCCTGTGGCCACTGCTGAGTTTTCCAAACTTGCTGGCATATTGAGTGCAACACTTTCACAGCATCATCTTTCAGGATTTGAAAGAGCTCAACTGGAATTCCATCACCTCCACTAGCTTTGTTCATAGAGATGCTTCCTAAGGCCACTTGACTTCCCATTCCAGGATGTCTGGCTCTGGGTAAGTGATCACACCATCGTGATTATCTGGGTCATGAAGATCTTTTTTGCACAGTTCTGTGTATTCTTGCCACCTCTTCTTAATATCTTCTGCTTCTGTTAGGTCCATACCATTTTTGTCCTTTATTGAGCCCATCTTTGCATGAAATGTTCCATTGGTATCTCTAATTTTCTTGAAGAAATCTCTAGTCTTTCCCATTCTGTTGTTTTCCTCTATTTATTTGCATTGATCATTGAGGAAGGCTTCCTTATCTCTCCTTGCTATTCTTTGGAACTCTGCATTCAAATGGGTATATCTTTCCTTTTCTCCTTTGCTTTTGGCTTCTCTTTTTTTCACAGCTATTTGTAAGGCCTTCTCAACCATTTTGCCTTTTTGCTTTTTCTTGGGGATGGTCTTGATACAGATTGGATAATTCTCTAATATATATCTGTATTATTTATTTGTATATAATGAGTGGCTTATTTTGTTAACAAATCCTTTGAACCCGAGACAAAAGTGAAAACTTTTGGCAGAACATTAATTGGCGCTGTGAGCAGTGTTTGTGAGGCAAAATGCCATTCTTTAAGAAGAGAGAGATTAAGGTTGATGTAGCTTTTATTCCCAGATGGGTCATTCACCTTATTGCTCTTTAGCTAATGAATGGGACATATTCACTGAATTGTGTGAGAACTGGAACCTTAAATTAAAGCGGGCCAAACGTTTAGAAGTTATTGAATGTTTGCGGCTTGCACAGATTGAAAAAGGATAAGAATGTGACTTGCTAGGTAAGAGGCTGGATCCTCCTCTCTGCCTACTGTTAGGTATATGAAGCTAATTTAAAATTGTCTGAGGAGAAGTTACAAATGGAAAAAAGAATTATGTGACTTGTGAGTACAACTGTCTATGTTACAATGCCAAAATTATATTTTAGTTAATCAAATCTTCACTTGTTAAGTTAGCTCTCCCTTGAGCCAGCCACAGTTTCTCCTTTCTTTCTCCTGTTGCTGACTTACACCCCACCCCCATCTGCCTCAGTCTCCCTCTCCATCAGCTCTTTGTGACTCCATGGACTATACAGTCCATGGACTTCTCCAGGCAAGAATACTGAAGTGCATAGCCTTTTCCTTCTCCAGGGGATCGTCCCAACCCAAGGGTGGAACCCAGGTCTCCCACAATGCAGGTGGATTCTTTACAAGCTGAACCACAAGGGAAGCCCTCTCCATCAGCTAACTTCCCCTATCTCTCAGGGGAGAGGGGGAAACCAGCTTCCCCCCTGCTTCACCTCACTCTAGCAAGTTTCTTTCTGCCCCTGTTATCACAGTCAATTTGAGTACTATTTGTATTTTAGTCTGTATTTTAGCTATAAAACTATGACTAGAGAAAGAAAAAATGACCTTTTTGACACAGGATGGCCATGATATTCTTTAGAATCCAGGGAAACTGGTTAAAATGAAAATTCTTTGAAACTGCAAAACTGGTTCTTTTTGCATATGCAGTTTAAAACAGCTAGCTTTTTACAAAGGCCTGCCTAAAAAATATCAAAAGAAACCCCAAAGAAAGCCAATGCCAAAGAAGTTCAAACTGCTGCACAATTGCACTCATCTCACACGCTAGCAAAGTAATCCTCAAAATTCTCCAAGCCAGGCTTCAGCAATAAGTGAACCATGAACTTCCAGATGTTCAAGCTGGTTTTAGAAAAGGCAGAGGAACCAGAGATCAAATTGCCAACATCCGCTGTATCATCGAAAAAGCAAGAAAGTTCCAGAAAAACATCTATTTCTGCTTTATTGACTATGCCAAAGCCTTTGACTGAGTGGATCACAATAAACTGTGGAAAATTCTGAAAGAAATGGGAATGCCAGACCACCTGACCTACGTCTTCAGAAACCTGTATGCAGGTCAAGAAGCAACAGTTAGAACTGGACATGGAACGACAGACTGGTTCCAAATCACGAAAGGAGTACATCAAGGCTGTATATTGTCACCCTGCTTATTTAACTTATATGCAGAGTACATCATGAGAAACGCTGGGCTAGAAGAAGCACAAGCTGGAATCAAGATTGCCGGGAGAAATATCAATAACCTCAGATATGCAGATGACACCATCCTTATGGCAGAAAGTGAAGAGGAACTAAAGAGCCTCTTGATGAGAGTGAAAGAGGAGAGTGAAAAAGTTGGCTTAAAGCTCAACATTCAGAAAACAAAGATCATGGCATCTGGTCCCATCATTTCATGGCAAACAGATGGAGAAACAGTGGAAACAATGGCAGACTTTATTTTGGGGGGCTCCAGAATCACTGCACATGGTGACTGTAGCCATGAAATTAAAAGATGCTTACTCCTTGGAAGGAAAGTTATGACCAACATAGACAGTATATTAAAAAGCAGAGACATTATTTTGCCAACAAAGATCTGTCTAGTCAAGGCTATGGTTTTTCCAGTAGTCATGTACGGATGTGAGAGTTGGACTACAAAGAAAGCTGAGCACCAAAGAATTGATGTTTTTGAACTGTGGTGTTGGAGAAAACCCTTGAGAGTCCCTTGGACTGCAAGGAGATCCAACCAGTCCATCCTAAAGGAAATCAGGCCTGGGTGTTCATTGGAAGGACTGATGCTGAAGCTGAAACTCCAATACTTTGGCCACCTGATGTGAAGAGCTGACTCATTTGAAAAGACCCTGATGCTGGGAAAGATTGAAGGCGAGAGGAGAAGGGGACAACAGAGTATGAGATGGTCGGATGGCATCACTGACTCAATGGACATGAGTTTGAGTGAACTCCAGGAGTGGTGATGGACAGGGAGGCCTGGTGTGCTGCAGTCCATGGGGTTGCAAAGAGTCGGACGTGACTGAGCGACTGAACTGAACTGAACTGAAAATTACATTCTAGTTTTGTTATTCACTTCTGAGATAGTTCCTTGTTGTTATGTTGTATTGTTAAGATTTTAGTTAACTTGTTAAAAGGACACTTTAACTTTGTTTCTAAAGCTTATATCAACAGTTAATCTTTAGATAAAGATCAAATGCTCCATGATGTACAACCAGGAGATGAACACCTGGATATAATCATTTAACTAAGTCAGATGACCTGGGGTATATTGAGCTATACCTAATGAAAGTTCTTCACTTAACTTCTTGCTTGCAACCTTACTAATAACTGCTAGTTTAATCATGTTCTATGTTGCCTGTTTCAGAAAATTGTTGTATCTTACATTACCAAGTATGTGACTGAGTCACTAATAAAATAATGATATCCGTAGTGCCATATGAGATCAATGATTATAATAATGTAACTCTAGATATGGGAAGAAGCAACATGAGGGAATATGTTCCTGGACCAAGAGGCTAGTAAGACAGGAATGGTCTGGAGAATTTTGCTATTCACAGGGCCTAGTCCAATGACCGGAGAAGGCAATGGCACCCCACTCCAGTACTCTTGCCTGGAAAGTCCCATGGACGGAGGAGCCTAGTGGGCTGCAGTCCATGGGGTCACTAAGAGTCGGACACGACTGAGCGACTTCCCTTTCACTTTTCACTTTCATGCATTGGAGAAGGCAATGGCAACCCACTCCAGTGTTCTTGCCTGGAGAATCCCAGGGACGGGGAGCCTGGCGGGCTGCCATCTATGGGGTTGCACAGAGTCGGACACGACTGAAGTGACTCAGCAGCAGTAGCAGCAGCAGCAGTCCAATGACAGCACATTGAGTGGCCTATCAATGGAATCTTCACTAGACCTGGAAATGAGCTTTTCCAGCCCCATGGGACACAATTGCCATGAAATTCCCCCAAAGTGTGTTCAAATCTGTGGCTATGAAGGGGCTCTGCCAACTGGAAACTTGCATTTACAGACGATTTAATTTGCAGAGATTAAATCATGGATTCTGCAAAGATTAAATCATGGCCACTACAACTGCTGAACTTCAACACCCCTTGAAAGGAATACAGGATGGATATCAGAAATTAGGTACTCAATCTGTGCTCTGGGAAAAATGGACAAAACAGGCCTTCAGACAGTTAGATGTTTTCAGGTAAAGATTTTTTCTTTTTATGAGCCCAAATTCTTGCATCTTCTTATACCTAGAGAAACACTAACATCATGGGACAATGTCTAGTCCTGATTCTCCTGTCTAGCCTTTCTTCTAGGCATTCTGACAGCTCTTCTACTTTTATGCATCTTTAACCCTCTTTACCTGCCCTGAAAGTGAAAGTTGCTCAGTAGCTTCCGACTCTTTGCAACCCCATGGACTATAGAATCCCTGGAGTTCTCAAGGCCAGAATACTGGAGTGGGTACCCTTTCCCTTCTCCAGGGGATCTTCCCAACCCAGGGATCAAACCCAGGTCTCCCACACTGTAGGCAGATTCCTTACCAGCTGAGCCACAGGGGAAGCCCAACAATACTGGAGTGGGTAGCCTATCCCTTCTCCAGGGGACTTCCCAACCCAGGAATTGAACCAGGGTCTCCTGCATTGCAGGCAGATTCTTTACCAACTGAGCTATGAGGGAAGCCCATACTGTTGCACTACTGTTGGCCAATAGAAGCATAAAATCATGGACTCTCGCAAAGGTGGTTAAATTATCTAGACTTTGATAACTGCACCCATTTACTGACAGACTGTGACAAGGCTATGGAAGAACTGCTGCTGTATGGACCAACTTCTCAAGTTTGAGAACTCTCTTTATTAGAACACTCCATCAATTACTGTGAATGGACTGTTTTCACTAAAACCTACAATATGTTTTCCATTGTTACTTACACAATTAATAAGACTGATGTGTTATTTCGCCTTGTTCCTTTGGTCTTCAGCCTAAATAATCCTGGGGCTGAATGTTACGGAAATTAAATAAATAGTCTAGTTTAGGCTTCAGAGGCAAAGCAGAGCAGACCTCTGACCTTGTGTCTAACCTGCCTGGATACTGTCTTAACTGGGAGTGACTGTGACTGCCTGCCTGCTTGCTGTGAGTGCAAGATTTGCAGCACCATAGATAAGATGGGGGAATCTTGAGATTGTTGAGCCCCTAACAGGGGCCTGGCCAACCAAGCTCCAGGCTTAACAACATTCCACATTTTACACAACAAAACAAATAGCATTAATGTGAAACCCAGCTTGCAATTTGGTCACAGATTGATGATGATATCAGTTTGTGTCTGTCCTGGGATTATAAACGGGGATCCTGAATCGCAACCTTTGAAGTCTCACCCACGGAGTGGATGCGCTGCCTGGGAGGCTTTCCCAATTGGGACTCCAGATGTGCTGTGACACAGGACTTCCCAGTGCTGTTTAAGTCTGGATGTTGATCAAAACCCAGTTTGGTAATGCATTCTCTGCTCTATTTCTCTTTTCTTTTAATGTTAGCATGTTGAAAGTAAGCTAGATAATTCTCTATTACATATCTGTATTATTTATTTGTAAAAAAAAGTTATAAAGTTCTTATAATGGTCAGGAAGTGATAAATCATTTGTTTCAATTAAACTGTAATATGTCAATTATGCATGTTATAATCCATAGGATCAACAGCTGTCTCTTCTGTTTCTCTCTGGAAAACTAGTTGGCTTACAGTTGAGCCTATATCTCCAGCGAATATATGAATCTTCTCCCAATTGACTTTTACCACAACTTTCACTATTTTTGTGAGCCTCTGAGACTCTAATTTCTTCACATCTGTTGCAAATAAACTGAGTTCCTTTGGATAAAGATTTGAAGCTCTCTGTTCTGGAGTCTGCTTCTCTTCCCTGCTCAAAATTCTGAACCAGGGGTCTGATGCTGGTACAGAAAAAATATTCTTTCTCAGTGATGCCGGTGCTTTAGGAGTTGAGTACTTAATGAATCAGAGAGGGCAGCATCAGCCTGCATCTCTCAGCATGGATCCCCTGCCCCACAAGCCAGAGCAAGGAAATCTGGGCCCCAGTATTATAAGCAGTACCGTGCCCAAGGTAGAGCCTTCTTCCCACTGGTGGGGTTGAGCAGAAGATGGTAGCTCCACCTCTCAGCTCCACTCATGAAGAACTTAGTCTCAGCAACAAGTACCTAGGAGCAGAAACAGAAATGTTGATATCCTGCCCTTCCTTGGAAGATAACACTGCAACTGGGAGCTGAGGGTAGAGGGAGACTTGTGTTCTTGGCTTACCAGTCTGGAGTGGAGTTTACAACTTGCTAGGGTGGGAAACTTCAGATATGCAGATGACACCACCCTTATTGCAGAAAGTGAAGAGGAACTAAAAAGCCTCTTGATGAAAGTGAAAGAGGAGAGTGAAAAAGTTGGCTTAAAGCTCAACATTCAGAAAACGAAGATCATGGCATCTGGTCCCATCACTTCATGGCAAATAGATGGGGAAACAGTGGAAATAGTGTCAGACTTTTTTTTGAGGTGGGGGGGGGGGCTCCAAAATCACTGCAGATGGTGATTGCAGCCATGAAATTAAAAGACGCTTACTCCTTGGAAGGAAAGTTATGACCAACCTAGACAGCATATTGAAAAGCAAAGACATTACTTTGCCAACAAAGGTCTGTCTAGTCAAGGCTATGGTTTTCCCAGTGGTCTTGTATGGATGTGAGAGTTGGACTGTGAAGAAAGCTGAGCGCTGAAGAATTGATGCTTTTGAACTGTGGTGTTAGAGAAGACTCTTGAGAGTCCCTTGGACTGCAAGGGGGTCCAACCAGTCCATCCTGAAGGAGATCAGTCCTGGGTGTTCATTGGAAAGACTGATGCTGAAACTGAAACTTCAATATTTTGGCCACCTCATGTGAAGAGTTGACTCATTGGAAAAGACCCTGATGCTGGGAGGGATTGGGGGCAGGAGGAGAAGGGGACGACAGAGGATGAGATGGCTGGATGGCATCACTGACTCGATGGACATGAGTTTGAGTGAACTCCGGGAGTTGGTGATGGACAGGGAGGCCTGGCGTGCTATGATTCATGGGGTCGCAAAGAGTCAGACATGACTGAGCGACTGAACTGAACTGAACTGAAGGTGGAAAAGTGGGAAGGATGGCACAGGTCTTGGTTCAAGTACCATACACTTCTGCAATTCATACAAAGTTTTAGAAAACTGCTTTGAATACATGCTTCTTCCATTTGCTTTGTGTCCACAAGACCATTTCCTGAGACTTTAAATGGTTGGATTAGTTTTATAATTTTCACCAGTTTTACTTGGATACAAATCATGGTGGTTATCACACTGTTATACTGGAAGGGAAACTACTAAAATAAACTGTATAACTAACAAGTTAACAGATGGAAAAGATGAAATAAGAAGTACTTGAATAATAATTAAAAAGGCAACAAAGTAGGAAAAAAACAAAAGACAGATTGTACATATGTATCATATATAGTACAATAGTAGATTTAAAAATCAACTATATAATTGATTATATTAAATATAAATGAACTAAATATTCTAATTAAATGACAAATTATCTGATTGAATTTTTTTTAATCCTGACCTTTATAACAACATGGCTGAGCCCAAAGGACATTATACTAAATGAAAAAAGCCAAACACTGATTCATGTTGATGTATGGCAAAAACCACCACAATACTGTAAAGTAATTAGCCTCTATTTAAAATAAATACATTTTTTTAAAAAGGGCCACACATGATCTCCACTTATATATGGAATCTATGGGCAAACTCATAGAAACAGAGAGTGAAATGGTAGTTGTCAGGGGCTTAAGGGAGGGGGAAATAGGCAGATATTGGTCAAACAGTACAAAGTTTCAGTTATGCAAGATGAGTAAGTTCTTCGGATCTACTGTAAAGCAATGTGAATATAGTTAACAATACTATATAGAATAGATGAAATTTGCTAAGATAGACCCTAAGAATTCTCACCACAAAAAAAATGAGAAACATATGAAGTGATAGATATATTAATTAGCTACATTGTAATGATTATTTCATAATGTATACATAAATCAAAACATTGTCATAATTGTTAAAATACACAATTTTTGCCAATTATACTTTAATAATGATGGGAAAATAAAATGAGGATATCATGAACAATCTGATTGGAAGCTAATTTGGCAGTATTTATTAAAGCTATAATTACACATAGTTTTCAACTCAGAAATCCTATTTCTTGGATTCTCTCACATAGAAATAAAGACGGCAGAATGATCAACAAATCTCTAGTATGTAAGGTATATATAGAGATACCTACTGTAGCAATGTTCGTAGTGGCAGAAAGAAGGGAAGCAAAATTAATGTTGACCAATTGGAGCACAGAATATTAGATAATCATAGAAAAGAATTATGCAAATATAGTGAGGAAAGGAAGATCCAGGAAAGTACATTATAAAAATCTTGTTTTTGTTAAACAATTAACAATGTGTATGTGTGCACATGTGTAAAAATTTATGATTATACAGAAAGTTCTGGAAGGAAAGACACAGAGTTATTTACATTGGTTACAGAGGAGGTGGGGGTATCAGTAAAAAAATTAAATAAATCACAGTCTTTCAAAAGTTTCCATGAGTTAAAGAAACAAGCATGTGTACTATTAAATCATTTAAGTAAAAGTACAGCTGTGAGTAATGCATGCATAAATGAGAAAGGATGGTCTACCAAAACATAATGCTAATGATATGGGATGGTAAGATTTAAGAAAACTTTTACTTTCTTTATTGCATGTTTCTAAATTGTTTGAATTTTTCACAAAGCAAAAATAAAAACAATAGTGCTATGTTAATTGTTAAAAACAATAAGTAAAAATAAAGACAGAAAGTTTTAAAGAGGGAATTAATACAGAAGCCAAAGAGGAACTAGAAATTGAGCCATCAAGCATCCCAAAAATATGATAGGAAGATCTCTGTCTGATTAGAACCTTGTCACTGTGGCGCCAGGAGGGTCCCTGATAATCTCTTCTTTATTGTACCTTATATCATCCTCACCTTTATCTAAACCAGAGATGACTGATAATCTACACTAAATATCTTGGGTCCTTCTGAGAAACCAGGTGGAGAACTCAAGACAAAGAATTTCTGGTAGGCCCTCTTGTTTTGTCAGCTTTCTTGCAGCTCTACTTCGTGTGTACTAGTATCTTCCCTTAGATTTGCTTATTCAAGATGACATCATGGTCTATTATGCCCAGGTACCAGTTTCCATTATCCAATCCATCAGCTTCTCTCTGTTCTTTGTGTTAGTAAAAACAACTCTGCCACAGCCACCACCCACCCAAGCTATAAAACAGGTTTCCGGGTTTCACAGTGAATCACATCACTGAGATGTTAACAGGAGCCTGCTTTTCCCAGACTGACATGTCTTTCCTTGAGGATGACACCTTTCATTTTCCACCCACACACCACCCATAAAAGAAAGTTCTTTAATCATCTTCAGTTCTATTTGTTCTAAATAAACCTCACTCGTGGTTCTTGATGGGAATATAAGTGTGCTATCACTTTTCCTTTGCCCAATAACAATAACCATTTTCTCTTTCCTAATGACTACTCTTCCAGAGCCACTGAAATGTCACATTAACTCTGATTCTGAATACTCTACCTCTTTCACTATCATGTTAATCAGGGCAAAGATCTTGAAATCACACTTGACTCCTCCTTACTCTTTAACATCTCACATCCATTTACTAGTGAATCCTTCCAACTCTACTCTACACAACATTACTTGCCAACAGCTTGCAAATGAAAACCACAGTGAGACATGACTTCACGTCCACTAGAATGGCTAAAATAAAAACTAATAACAATACCAAATACTGACAAACTTGCAGAGCAACTGGAACTCTAACTGGCAAGAATGCAAGATGGTATAAGATGGTATACTCTTCATGGAAAACAGTTTGGCAGTTGCTTATAAAGTTAAACATACACTTACATATATACCAATCACATTCCCAGATATTTATCCAAAAGAAATAAAAACATGTTTATACAAAAAACTACATACAAATATTTACAAACATACAAATAGTGACTTTATTCATAATCACCAAAAGCAGGAAAAACAACCCAATGTCCTTCATTTGGTTCAGTTGGTAAATGAATAAACAAACTGTGGTACATCCATAAAATGGAATTCTACTCAGCAATAAAAAGGGGGATGAACTATTGATTCTCATAACATCAAGGGTGAATGTCAAATGCATCTTGCTTAATGAAAGAAGCCAGATCCAGAAAGCTATATACTATATGATTCTATTTATGTGAAACTTTGGAAAAGATAAAATGATAGGGACAGAAATAAGTTTAGCCCCAGTAACTGGGGCTTAGGGGAGTGGTATGGCTACAAAAAGGCAGCATGGAGCAGTTTTTAGAATAATGGAACTGTTCCATATCATGACTGTGGTGGTAGATTTACATGAATATATGAATGCGTCAAAAAAAACCCTGATCCAAGCCACCATCAACTCTCTCCTGGACTCTTACAATCACCTCCAAACTACTTTCTTACCTCCTCATCTATCCCCTTACAAGTGCAAATGGTAGTCAGAGTAACACTTTCAAACCTAAGTTAAATCATGTCATGCCTCAGCTCAGTGGGCTTAAAATAAAATTTAGTGTTCTTACAATGGCCCTTAAGGCCTTACACGATCTGTCCCCTACCTAGTTCTCTGAGCTCATCACCTGATACTGCAACACTTGTATTCCTGCCACGTTGGCTTCCCTGCTTGTCCATGAACACACCAAGGACACTCCAACTTCAAAATCTTTACCCTTTTTGTTTCCTCTTACTGGAATCTTCTTTGCCAAATACCTGCATGGCTTATTTCATTACTTAAAACTCTCAGTGACTCTCCACTATCCACAGGATTAAATCTCAACTCCTTAATGTGGCTCTTATCACCATGCATGACGTGTTCCATGTTATTCTCTACATCCTTATCTGTCACACACTGGGCCCCAGCAAACTGTTGCTGAATTCTATGCACTTCCCCTTTTTTTGTCTGGTGAGTAAATAACTACTTATTTTTTGCAATGCAGCTCAATCATCACCTTTGGGTTAAATAGATAACTCCCTCTCATGGACACCATGCCCTGCATGTGCTTCCATGTTGTCATTGCTCAGTTGCTCAGTCGTGTCCAGCTCTTTGGGACCCCATGGACTGCAGCATGCCAGGCTTCCCTGTCCTTTACCATCTCCCAGAGGTTGCTCAAACTCATGTCCATGGTGTCAGTGATGCCATCCAACCATCTAATCAAGCTCTCCAGGTGATTCTTACACATATTAAAGCTTGAGAAGCACTGGTCCGGCATCCATGATGTATATTATATTTGATAATGTATCTGTCTCCCCTGGCTGGCCTGAGAAGCCTTCAAGGTTTTGAATCTATCCCCCCAGTCTAATGCAATGTCTGCCTCCCAACAGCGTTTCAGTAAATGTTCGATGAAAGAACAACTGAACGAATGTAAGCCTATGCTGCTTTTCCTTCTACTTCCATGTTCCTGACAAAACAGAGTTCCCTTCCTATGTTGACCATATGCTCAGAGATTGGAATGGCACAGAAGTACATTTGAGTCTGGCACATACTTGCCTTATGTTGTTGGAACCAGACTGAGTCACCCTTATTTTTTGTCAGCTGGCTCACTAGGGCATTACATACCTAACTTGGTTACTGTTTATTTAGACAGTATTTAGCCACAGACTTAGCCCTTAAATCTGAGTTTGAAAGAGACATGCATTAAGTGCATAGCCAAATTCTAGGAGTCATTGTAGATTTTTTAACCTAGAGCAATCATCTCACTGACTAAATCTCCATCTTTATATGGAGGAACCCATTCTTTAGATGTGAAATTTTGATGTATTCATGAAGGGTTCTTTTTTTTTTTTTATGTTGAGTCATTTCATGGCTACTGCCTATGATTAGAATTCACTATTCTAGGAAATAATACTTTGAATAACATCTTTACCAATGTTCATTTTCTACTGCCTTTTTTTTTTTTTTTTTTTGGATGCACCATGCCAAAAAACCCCTGGTCCAAGCCACCTAGTTGGGGGTCTTAGTTCCCCAACTAGGGATCAAACTCTTGCCCCCTGCATTGAAAGGGCAGAGTCTTACCCACTGAACTGCCAAGCAAGTCCCTATTTTCTACTTAATTTAATTTGTGCAAAGAATTTTAATCTGTAAATTCCCTGAGTTTCTCAGGTATCAATGAAATACAACATAGGTTCTCTCCACCCACCTGCCTTATATTAGTGTTACAGCTGTTTCTTTACTAGTGGGGATGATGTATTGCTGAACAAGGCCCTTAGCAATAGGGGTGGGGCACATGGTAGTTGTTCCCAGTAATCTCATCAATCCAGAGAACTGTCTTGAAATTCTATTTCTTTTATCCAACAACTTATCTCCGCTGTTTCAACCATCAACTTCAACACTAATCCTCTCCAGTAAAGAGCTAGAAAAAATGGGAGTGAAAGAAAGGAGAAAGGGAGAAAAGGAAGAAAGTGCCTTTCTGATTGTTAAAAGGAAGATGAGCAATCAGGAAGGGAAAGAAGAGGCCATCCAGACATTTCGCTTGGAATAATATGTTCATGCCTACATCAGCCTGAATATTAGGTGAGTGTGGCCCAAGGAGAATGAAAGATTTTTAACTCATCATGACTCACTCCTAATTAGTGTATTCAGTGTACACAAATTAAACTCCCATCCACTTACTTTTTCAGAAAAAAATACATGTGTGTATACACACACAGACACACACACACACATAATTTTTTTCTTTTTTTAAAATTTTATTTATGTATTTTTTACTTTAC
The DNA here is from genome assembly GCF_001704415.2 of Capra hircus. Lineage (NCBI taxonomy): Eukaryota > Metazoa > Chordata > Mammalia > Artiodactyla > Bovidae > Capra > Capra hircus. The sequence continues at coordinate 804,154 of NW_017189629.1, read as the reverse complement.
AGTACTGTATTGGTTTTGCCATACATCAACATGAATCCACCACGGGTGTACATAAGTTTCCACTCCTGAACCCCCCTTCCAGCTCCCTCCCCATACCATCCCTCTGGGTTATCCCAGTGCACCAACCCCAAGCATCCTGTATCCTGCATTACAGTAAGATAGCTTTGGTGATTTGGACTGTTTGTGAAACCACAGACTGTCAGCAGTTTCTGTCTGTGAAACCCAAACTGCTACAAAATCCTAAAAGAATTGGATCATCTCTAAAGCTTGAGTATTATATATCAGCGGATCTTCTATTCCCAGGTGTGTTTAATTCTTCCAAATAGATTCCTCTACAGGAGATCAGAAGCACATAAGCCCTATAGGTAGGAAATAGAACAAGTCTGTGGTGATGTGCTAAGTCGCTTCAGTCGTGTCCAGCTCTGTGTTACCCTCGTGGGTCAGACAGTAAAGAATCCACCTGTAATGTGGGAGACCTGGCTTCAATCCCTGGGTTGGGAAGATCCCCTGCAGAAGGGCATGGCAACCCACTCTAGTGTTCTCGCCTGGATAATCCCCAATGACAGAAGAGCCTGGCAGGCTACAGTCCTTGGGGTTACAAAGAATCGGACACAACAGAGCAACTAAGCACGGCACGTGGTCTATAGCCCACCAGGCTCGACTTTCCATGCGATACTCCAGGCATGAATACTGGAGTGGGTTGCCATTTCTTTCTTCAGGGGATCTTCCCAACTGAGGAATCGAACCCATTTCTCTTATGTCTCCTGCATTGGCAGGAGGGTTCTTTACCACTAGCTCGAAGCTTACCAAAGTCATTTAAACCTTCCCTCTTGCAACCCCTTTACATGGGCTTGAACAAAAGGCGTGAAACTCAGTTTGGGGGGCTGCTTAAACTACTGTAATTATTTTCGAGTTTTATTGCATTGTGCCTAAGTGCACAGCCTGCATGATTTCTGCTGTTTAAAATACATTAGAGTTTTCTTTAAGGCCTAGTAAAATAAGCTTTTTAATTATGGTGTAGCTAATTAGAAAGAGAATGTTCTCTGTAAGGTATAAAGTTCAACATATTTTTATTAAATTAATTTTATTAATTATATTATCCAAATTAGATATATCCTCTTATTTTTATGCTTTATCTGATAGAGTTGCATTAACATCTCTAAAAAACTATTAAATTAATGTGTCTGTCAAAGAGTTTCTGACAGTTTCTGCTTTATAAATACCAACACTGAGTTATCTGGCATATAAGTTTCATAGTTGTTATTTTTTGCTCTGCATAATGCTTTTTGCCTTGAATTCTGCATTGCCTGAAATTGTCACCTTTGCCTGAAATTAGTATTACTTTCCTTTTATTTGCATTTGCAAACAAATATAAATTTGGTCCATTTTTAATTTTTAAGATTCAGTGTCTTTTTGACTCACAAGCAATATATAGGTATATGTTATAATCTAATCAGACGGTTCAGTTCAGTTCATTTGTTCAGTTGTGTCTGACTCTTTTTGACCCCATGAACTGCAGCACCCAAGGCTTCCCTGTCCATCACCAACTCCTGGAACTTGCTCAAACTCATGTCCATCAAGTCAGTGATGCCATCCAACCATCTTGTCCTCTGTTGTCCCCTTCTCCTCCTGCCCTCAATCTTTCCCAATATCAGGGTCTTTTCCAATGACAGTTCTTTGCATCAGGTGGCCCAAGTATTGGAGCTTCAGCTTCAGCATCAGGCCTTCCAATGAACATTCAGGGCTGACTCCATTTAGGATTGATTGGTTTGATCTTGCAGTTCAAGGGACTCTCAAGAGTCTTCTCCAACACCACAGTTCATATTTCTATTTTAGTAAGAAGTTATAACAATTTTTGTTTATTGTTATAACTAATGTTTCATTGCTTTTATGCCATTTTGGGTATTCTTCTTTTTCCTTTAAAGACACGTGTAGTCTATGCATTGTGTTTATTCCATTTAGTCATTATAAACTTTTTCAATCTATATAGTAAATGTTTACACAGATAGAGATCTTTAAGTTACTGTTTTCTAAATATAACATGGATGGCATATTAATCTATAATACTCATGCCTTTCTGTTGCTTTCATTCATAAATAAATATTGGCTATTTGAACCAAATCTTTTTCTCACCAAATATTTTAGACATGGTTCTGTAGCCTTTCAGCATTCAGTTTAGTTAAAAACACTGAGACTAGCCTGATTTTTCCTTCCTTTATAAGTAAACTAATTAAATGACTAGATATTTGTAGGATATGTTTAAATTCTTATGATTCATAAATACATCTCCATGAGAATTTCTTTCTATTTTTTGTCCCTGTAAGATTCTGGACTTCCAAACTGCACGATGAGATCTTTTATTGACTTATGAACATTTTCTTCAATTATATCTGATCATCGCTTGATTCCAGTTACACTAATCTTTCTCTTGTGTATCTATAATTTCAGGTTTGATAATTTTTCTGTTTGATCATGTCTTTTCATTTGTTTTCGGCTTGTTCTCTACATTCTGGGAAATTTTTTATGTTTGTTTTCTGCATTACCAATTCAGTATTTTAGTGTCAATTCTGTTCCCAGAAAGGATTTTTAATTCTGCTATTCTAGTTCTCTTACAGTTTCTTTTAAAATTTGTTCCTTATTTCAACCATCTTCCTATTATTTTTCTATAGTTGATTTCATTTCTGCTACTGCTCCAATCTTGTAGAAGTTACATCCTCTGGTAGTCTCATAGATATAGTTTTCTATTGGTTTCAGTAGTAAATCATTTCACAGCATTCTCCTATGGGCTTTCCTAGTGGCTCAGTGGTAAAGAATCCACCTGCCAATGCAGGAGATGCGGGTTTGATCCCTGGGTTGGGAAGATCCCCTGGAGGAGGAAATGGCAACCCACCCCAGTATTCTTGCCTGGGAAATTGCATAGACAGTAGCCTACAGTCCATAGGGTTGCAAACAGTTGGATATGACTGAATACACACATACACACATTCTTCTCCTGAGTCTTCAGGGTGGTATTTCTCTTGCTCTGCCATGTTTTTAACAGACCTCTATTAAGTTGTTTCTATTTACTCATCCTAAAATGAGCAGAGATCTAGCAAGACCCAGTTCTTGCCAAAAGACAGATTTTGGTTGTCCTCATTGTCCCCTGTGCATTGCTCACATAACATTCTGAGAGTTTGATTGTGTGGTTGTGCATTGCTCTCAATCCAATTTATTTTTTAATTGGAAGATAATTGCTTTACAATATTGTGTTGGTTTCTGCCATACAACAATGTGAATCAGTCATATATATATATATATAAAACTATGTACAGTCATAACTATATATAGTCATAAGTATATATAGGCAATATATAGGCTCAAGAGGCTATATATATATAGTCATATATATAGTCATACTATAGCTATGACTATAGTTATAGTCATAACTATATATATGACTCTCTCTCTCTCTTCTCTCTCTCTCTATTCAGTTCAATTCAGTTCAGTTCAGTCCTCAGTCCTGTCTAACTCTTTGCAACCCCATGAACCACAGCACACCAGGCCTCCCTGTCCATCACCAACTCCCGGAGTTTACCCAAACCCATGTCCATCGAGTTGGTGATGCCATCCAACCATCTCATCCTGTGTCATCCCCTTCTCCTCGTGCCCTCAGTCTTTCCCAGCATCAGGGTCTTTTCAAATGAGTCAGTTCTTCTCATCAGGTGGCCAAAGTATTGGAGTTTCAGCTTCAACATCAGTCCTTCCAATGAACACCCAGAACTGATCTCCTTAAGGATGGCCTGGTTGGATCTCCTTGCAGTCCAAGGGACTCTCAAGAGTCTTCTCCAACACCATGGTTCAAAAGCATCAATTCTTCGGTGCTCAGCCTTCTTTATAATCCAACTCTCACATCCATACATGACCACAGGAAAAACCATAACCTTGACTAGACAGACATTTGTTGGCTAAGTAATGTCTCTGCTTTTTAATATGCTGTCTAGGTTGGTTATAACTTTCCCTCCAAGGAGTCAGCGTCTTTTAATTTCATGGCTGCAGTCACCATCTGCAGTGATTTTGGAGCCCAAAAAAATTAAGTCAGCTACTGTTTTACTGTTTCCCCATCTATTTGCCGTGAAGTGATGGGACCGGATGCCATGATCTTAGTTTTCTGAATGTTCAGCTTTAAGCCAACTTTTTCATTCTCCTCTTTCACTTTCATCAAGAGGCTCTTTAGTTCCTCTTCACTTTCTGCCATAAGGGTGGTGTCATCTGCATATCTGAGGTTATTGATATTTCTCCCAGCAATCTTGATTCCAGCTTGTGCTTCATCCAGTCCAGCGTTTCTCATGATGTACTCTGCATATAAGTTAAATAAGCAGGGTGACAATATACAGCCTTGACATACTCCTTTTCCTATTTGGAACCAGTCTGTTGTTCCATGTCCAGTTCTAACTGTTGCTTCCTGGCCTGCATACAGGTTTCTCAAGAGGCAGGTCAGGTGGTCTTGTATGCCTATCTCTCTCTCTCTCTCTCTCTCTCTCTCTCTCTATATATATATATATATATATATATATATATATATATATTTATATAAAACCTCTTGAGTCTCCTGCCCACTCTGCCCCCATCCCACACCTCTAGGTCATCACAGAGCACCAGGCTGGGCTCCCCGTCTTATACAGCAACTTTCCACTAGCTATCTATTTTACACATGGTAGTGTGTAAATATATATACATATATAAATATACATCAATCTGATTTTCAGTGCCCAGAAGATACTCAGAATTTTAGCTTCAGAAACCACCAGTCAGATATCACCTTAAAGCAAAAATTATACCTGTATTTTAACATACTACCCCTCAGAAACCTCTCTCCTCAACCTGCCCCCAAAAGGCAGAGTCAAGCCTGGTCATGTGACTTTTATTCACCTAGTTTGGAATGATATTAAATTGCTTCCAAAAAGTTAGTTTACCCTCAAAAGACAAAGTATTGGCAAGATGGATTGAATCAAAATGCAATCCATGGACTCACAAAGAGAAGTTCTATCTTTGGCCATGGCCAAGGCCATATTGAAAGAATAAGTTGGAAAAATTCCCATGAAACTACTTTGGAAAGAACTGTTCTCATTTGTATGCTGAAGTTCTATGTTATTAAGAATTCAATCATGCTACTTTATAGCCACACCTCTACAGAGGTGTTTCTTTCTCATTCAGATACTGTTTCATTAACTGCCATTAATCAAGCATCCATATTGATGTTTTTAGACCTAATCTTTACACTCCTTATTCCTTGAGATAAAAATCTTACTTTTCGCAGTTGCCTGATTGTCTCAGGTTGATGTGCTAGTTATTAAGCTATTCTTGCTCAGCTCCAAACTGAGCATTCTATACTTTGCTTTATGATGCTGAGACTGGGATCTGACAAACCACATTTCTGCCTGCCAGCTGTTCCCTTTTAGGCTTTGTTCATGCAGAGTGCTAGAAAGAGATGCAAGGCTGGAGGAGGAGAAGGGACATGCTTCTTCCTGTTTACTTCTTGGCATTTCCAGTTAAATTCCTGCTTCTATGAGAGTCACCCCAACCTCACTTCTTAATCCCAGAAGTTGCAGTCTCCTCTTGTACCAATGCTGCTGGTACAGCAAACTGCAAACCCAGTTTGCAGTTTTTCCAACACTTGCAGAGCCAGTTTCATCATGTACCCCCTCCAGAGATACCAGCATCCCCTCCCTTTAGAGGTCTGGGTCCAGGCCACATGAGACCTCTTGTTTTAGCACAAACACACCAGTCCCAATCAACTGGTGTCCCTTCCTTAAGCATCTGTGTCTCAGCCTGATGTGGTCCTTCCTCCAGATCTCTAACTTTGAATAATTTTGACATCTTCTCTCTGCTCCTTCAGTACTAGGGGTGGTAGCTGTTTCTTGAAGTTTCTTCAAGTTGCTGCCTCCATGATAGTTTAGAGATCTCTTTTCCTCTTCAGGTGCCCTTATGGGTTGAATTGTGTCCCTTCAAAAGATGTTGAAGTCCTAGTACCTGTGAATGTGACCTTACTTGGAAATAAAGTCTTTGCCAATGATCAAGTTAAGAAGAGGTCATTAGGATGAGCCTTAATTCAAAGACTCTTGAGAGTCCCTTGGACTGCAAGGAGATCCAACCAGTCCATTCTAAAGGAGATCAGTCCTGGGTGTTCTTTGGAAGGAATGATGCTGAAGCTGAAACTCCAATACTTTGGCCACCTCATGCGAAGAGTTGACTCATTGGAAAAGACTCTGATGCTGGGAGGGATTGGGGGCAGGAGGAGAAGGGGATGACAGAGGATGAGATGGCTGGATGGCATCATCGACTCGATGGACGTGAGTTTGAGTGAACTCCAGGAGTTGATGATGGACAGGGAGGCCTGGCGTGCTGCAATTCATGGGGTCGCAAAGAGTCAGACACGGCTGAGTGACTGAACTGAACTGAACTGAACTAATTCAATATGATCAGTGTCCTTATCAAAAGAGGAAATCAAGACAGAGACAAACATATAAAGGGATGGTGGTAGTTTAGTTGCTAAGTCGTGTCTGACTCTGTGACCCCATGGACTGTAGCCTGCCAGGCTCCTCTGTCCGTGGGGATTTTCCACGCTAGAATACTAGAGAGGGTTGCCATTTCCATATAGAGGAAAGACAATGTGAATACACAGGGGGAATACCATCCGCAAGCCAATGAAAACCTGAGGCAACCAGAAGAGGTAGCCTCTCCTGAGGCTACTAGGCGAGAGGCATGAAATAGATTCTCCTTCACAGCCCTCAGGAGGAAACTCCCTGCCAAAATCTTGATTTCGGACTTCCGGCCTCCAGAACTGTGAGACAAAAAAGTTCTGTTGTTTAAGCCATCCAGTTTGTGGTCTTTTGTTATGGTGGCCCCAGGAAACTAATACAGACAGCAAGTTAATTTTATACATAGCTGACATTTTTTACATTAAATTCTCCTGTTAAAATAACTGGTGAGCTTTCTGTCTCCTGACTGTACTCTGACTAATACACTTGTGTTTCCCCTAGAAGCAGACCTTGCAAAAAGGATATGAATGTGAGTAGTTTATTTGGGGGGGGGGTGGGCTTCCCTGGTGGACAGCAGAAGAGAATCTGCCTGCAACGCAGGAGACGCAGGTTCAATCCCTGCGTCAGGAAGATCCCCTAAAAGAGGGCATGGCAACCCACTTCACTATTCCTGCCTGGAGAATCCCATGGACAGAAGAGCCTGGTGGCCTACAGTCCACGGGTCACAAAAGAGTCAGACACAACTGAGCAATTAGACAATAAAGTTTATTTGGGACCAGTTTATTTTGGAGACAATACCAAGAAGAACTAGCAGGAGAGACAATAGAAGGAAGGAAGGCAATCCACGGTGAATTAATGAAGTTACTGCCGTAGGCCATAAGGGCTTAACCTTACTGGGGACCTCTTGGTGACTACAGAACTTGTCTTATAATTGTCTCACCCAAGTGGGGGATGCAGCTGGAGTATTTATCCACCAACTCTGGTCCTTCATTGAGGGCTAGTCCTGGAAACATCAACACTTAGCATCTCCAGTTTTCCTTGTACATAGACCAAGTTTATTCCTGCGGCCAAAGAAAGGACTCAGGCAGTTGCAGGTGCTTATGAGAAGAACTGTGGGCATATGTGGGAATGGTGAGGGCAAGAATAAATGTGGGCACCAACAACATCTGCTACAGTCATTGTTAAGTTTTCAAGTTCTAGATATTCAAAGCTCCAAAGTGCCTTAAGAGGCCACGAGATGAAATATGAGCACCTTTTATTCTGCTAAAGAGTGGCAGTGAAGCAGGAGCACTTTTGCCCTTGCAAATCAAGAGCATCAGCCGACCTGCACAACACAATACAGTAAAGCTCCCTTTGCACTTGCTGTCTGATTTCATCTAACACACAAAGGTAGATTATGAAGATATATTTAAACTACTTTGTTTATCATCCTGATCCCACAGCCTCTTTTTCATGACTTGATAGGACCACTGAATATAAGCACCAGAGGAGGTCTTACAAATCAGCCAGACTGCAAGTTTTCCAAACAAAAATCAGATTTAGAAACATTTATACCAAAAAAAACTTACAATATGAAAAACAAATGAAAATGGAGTTGCTTTGGTTTATACTTGTGAGAGGCAAGGGAAGAGGAAGTTTTCCATGTTGAGAGCCCTCTCATCTCAATGGTATCCCTGAAGGGAGGTCACAGACTCCCTCAAGCTCATACTGCCCAATTTTAAAAGCAGTGATCTGCTCCAACTTTCTCATGTTGATTGATAGAGGATTTAGATTTTTTAAGTCTGCAAGATAATATCCATGTTTACTAATGCTGATGCTAGCTTTCTTTTAAAAACCCTCATAATGTGGATCACAATAATTCAGAGTGTTGACTGGGCATTTACTTGAGTGCTAGTACTGAAAAGAGATTCACAAAGCAAATTAATTAGATTAAAATAAAAAGATGTGATGATCATTGCCACTGAAAATCAATTCCAATCACTTTAGGATAATGGGTTCTTATTTAAAAATAAAAATAACTGGGGAAATATCTGAGCAGACATTTTCCCTTAATTTCACCCTTTAGTTTAGGGTGGAACTGAAGAGTGGGTGAGGAGAAAGAACTGGGAGACACAGATATAGGAATCAGTAAAGTGAAAGTGAAGTCACTAGGTCATGTCCGACTCTTTGTGACCCTGTGGACTGTAGTCTATCAGACTCCTCCATCCATGGGATTTTCCAGGCAATAGTACTGGGGTGGGTTGCTATTTCCTTCTCCAGGGGATCTTCCTGACCCAGGGATTGAACCTGGGTCTCCTTCATTGTAGACAGATGCTTTACCATCTGAGCCACCAGGGAAGTCCAGGAATCAGTCAGTAGTTCTTAAAGGAGTAACTTAAATTTGTATATGTGGATAAGCTCCCTGTAGGTATGAAGTACAGAATGAAAAACCACAAGTTGGGGCTAGTTCAGTTCAGTTCAGTTCAGTCTCTCAGTCGTGGCCAACTCTGCGAACCCATGAATTGCAGCACACCAGGCCTCCCTGTCCATCACCAACTCCCGGAGTTCACCCAAACTCAAGTGCATTGAGTCGGTAATGCCATCAAGCCTCTGTCATCCCCTTCTCCTCCTGCCTCCAATCCCTCCCAGCATCAGTCTTTTCCAATGAGTCAACTCTTTGCATGAGATGGCCAAAGTACTGAAGTTTCAGCTTTAGCATCAGTCCTTCCAACGAACACCCAGGACTGATCTCCTTCAGAATGGATTGGTTGGATCTCCTTGCAGTCCAAGGGACTCTCAAGAGTCTTCTTCAACATCACAGTTCAAAAGCATCAGTTCTTCGGTGCTCAGCTTTCTTCTCGGTCCAACTTTCACATCCATACTAAGAGGCCCATTATTTAATGTATTTGTTTAGTGTAGCACAGCCAAGTACTTAAGAGAGCAGGTTGAGTTAGTACACTGTCTTTGGTCTTGTGCTCTTGAGTAATGAAGTTTTAATGAACAGTGAGGGTCCAAGGGATTCTAACAAACATAGATGTGGCCATCTGTTGGAATCTTCACTGGCCAAAAATTAAAAATAAACAAAAACAAACAAACAAAACAAAACTGCTTTTTGTGAGGTTCCTTTTGAGAAATCTTTTGTTAAACTTCGATGTTAACTATTGTCCACTTTTCCCCTTAATTTTCCCGATAGCCAAGATATTGCATACCAAGCATAGTGAATCACTGGCTCATCTAGAGAGAGGCTCTGCTAATTTAATCTGCATCACTGCTTGTTTTCTTGGTACAGTTATGTTCGTAGAATACTAAGGATGCTTTCTTATGAGAGCATTTTTGTTGGACCATCTCAGGATGGCTTGATCTGGACATAATTCTTTAATCTCATAATGTTTTCAGTTTTGTATTTATTGACCATCATAATTTAGGTCATTTGAAAAGGCTTGCAGCAAGTATCCAGGGTAGTTTTCATTATTTAACAGCTTTTCACAAGAATTCAATATGTTGGAACACATTCTTCATTGGCACTTCAATATGTAGATATCTACTCTACTTTAGGCAACTGACAGTAATTCTTGTCAACCCTTACTGGTTGGTCAACCCTTTCTCAGGATCAGCCAGGCTGCAATAAACTGAAACTTCAATATTTTTGAGAATTACAGTGCTGTTCCTCACAGTGCTAAGAGTGGCTCCAGGGAGCTCAATCACAAGCCTCCCATCAAAACCAAAGGTATCCTCATTTTCATATTGCTCCATAGAAGGATGATCTTTTTTCTTGACTCTTCTCCACCCCTGAAAATCTGCTTTCCATGAGTAATGAGGACCATCATCTCCCTAACCCCCAAGCAAAAGACACAGAACAATCTATATGCCTCTTCACTCCCTAGCCTCTCTGTGGGTGTTATTAAATTGTGTTTCTTCTTTTATCACTTGTTCTGGTTATCTATTGCTCTGTAACAAAACTCCCCAAACTCAGTTACATAAACAACTAACTATGGGTCTGGCTGGGATGGTTTGTCTACATACCGCAATTTGGGGGGGCATATAGATTCAAATTCAGCTGCAGTTGACTCAAACGACTGTCAGCTGGAATTACGTAGGGGCTTCACCCATCTGGCATCTGGGTGGGGATGACCCCAAGGCTGGGCTCAGTTGGGAATATCGACTGGAGCACATAAACATGACCCTTCTGTGTGACTTGGGCTTTCTCACAGTATGGAGTCTGTGTTCCAAGAGATAATGTCCTGAGAAGTAGTACCTGGAGAACAAGTATTTTAAGGGAGCCAGGCAGAAGCTACATGGACTCTTTGGACACAGACTCAGAAATCACGCAGGATTACTTTCATTATATTCCACTGGTTACCAGGAATCACAAAGGGGAGATTCAAGGCGAGGGGCTTCTTGATAGAGGAGTGGCAAGTTCTCATTGCATAAGAGAACAGGATGGGAGATACTATTGTAACCATCTTTGAAAAAAAACAATCTGTACAACACTCTTGATGGTCATTTTTGCTGTTTTCTGCTTACTCAGCAAAACACCTCATCTAGACCTTAGCTGTCTTCCAATCACACAGTAATAGCCACCTCCACAATAGCATCGCTATTTGTTGTTTTAAACACAGATTTATTATTTTACAGTTCTATAAGTCCAACACAGGTTTTACCAGGCTAAAGTCAAGGTGTCTGCAGGGCTGTGTTCTCTTCTGCAGGCTGTGAAGCAAAATTTGCTTCTTTGTTTATTCAGGTTGCTGGAAGAATTCAATTCCTTGTAGCTGTAGAACTGAGGTCCCATTTCCCAGCTTCCAGACATCTGGAATTCCAGAATTCCTTGGTTTCACAGCCTTCTTCCCCTAGCTTCAAAGGCAGCAATGGTGGATAGATCAACAGCCTCTCATACTTGGAACTTCACCTGTCTCTTCTTCCATAGCATCTCTGTGACTGCCTCTTCTGCCTTCTTCTACTTTTAAGGCCCCATAATGACTATATCAGGCCCACGGAGATAATCTGCAATACTTCCCTTATTTTAAGATCTGTAATCTTAATCATCAGAGGTTGATGGCAAAGTCCCTTTTGCCAAATAATATGACATGCAAAGGCATAAAACCAGGGATTAGAGTGTGCATACCTGAGACAGGGAAAGCATTATTCAGTCTACCATCCTGATTCTAGGTGAGAACAGTGCTCCTCTATTTTTCTTATTATGGTAAATATATATATATAATAAATATATATATGACATAAAATTTGCCATTTTAAGTGTATAATTTAGTGGCATTAATTACATCCACAATGTTATAAAACCATCACCACTATCCATTTCCAAAATCTTTTCATCAGCTCAAACAAAAACTTTGTAACTATTAAGCAATAACTCCCTGCTTCCTCATTCCCCAGGTAACTGCTAATTTACTTTTTGTCTGTATGAATTTGCCTATTCTTGATATGTCATAAAAGCAGAATCATACAATATCTGTCCCTTTGTGTCTGTATTATGTCACTTAGCATAATGTTTTCAAGGTTCATCCATGTTGTAGCATGTATGAGAACTTCGTTCCTTTTTATGGCTGAATAATACCCTAGTGCATATAAGTACCACATTTTGTTTATTCATTCATTTGTTGGTTAACCCTTAGGTTGTTTCCACCTTTGGGCTATTGTGCACAATGCTGCTGTGGACATCAATATACAAGTATCTGACTCCCTGATTTCAATAATCTTGGGTAAATACCTAGGTGTGGAATTGTGGGTATGTGAGAAGTCATTCAGTCTTGTCCAGTTCTTTACAACTCCATGGACTGTAGCCCACCAGGCTCCTCTCTGTCCATAGGATTTTCCAGGCAAGAATACTAGAGTGGATTGCCATTTCCTTCTCTAGGGGATCTTCCACACCCAGGGATCAAACCCAGGTCTCCTACACTGCAGGCAGATTCTTTACCACTGAGCCGCCTGGGAAGCTCATGGAATTGCAGGGTCTTATGATAATTCTATGTTTAACTTTTTGACAAAAGGCCAAACTATTTTACATAGCAATTGTACCATTTTTACCAGCACGTATGAGGGCTCCAATTTTTCCACATCCTCACTAACACTTTTATCCCCCTTTTTTAAAAGAAAAAAAAATCTTATACATGTGAAGTGATATCTGACGGTTTTATTTCAATACCTCTGACTCCATGCCTTGTTGTTGTTTAGTCACTAAGTCGTGTCTGACTCTTTCGTGACCGCATGAACTGTAGCCTGCCACACTCCTCTGTCCATGGGATTTCCCAGGCAAGAATACTGGAGTGGGTTGCCATTTCCTTCTCCAGGGGATCTCCCCAACCCAGGGATCGAACCTATGTCTCCTGCACTGGCAAGCGAATCCTTTACCACTATATCACCAGGACTCCCTGCTATCTTTCCTCAATTCCTGACCCTGGATTTGAGCCTTGTGCCTCCTGCTAGGCTAGAAATGGAGATCATACACTCTTCCTAAAAACATTATCCTTCTCTTCATGGTAATAAAAGTGGCTACCTTATGTTGACACCTACAGCATGCTAGATGCTGACAGTTGACAGTTTATCTCTAATGCTTATTCTGCTGATCAGTTTCAGGCACTGAGGATACAGCTGTGAACAAAACAAAGTTTCTGCCTGAAAGGATTTGATATTCTCTTACAATCCTTGACATGATTCAGCGTGGTACAGAGAAGTTAAGTAATCTGCCCCAGACCACACAGCTATTAAGTGGCAGAGCTAGAGTGTAGAACTTAATTCTCTGATCGCAACACTTACACTCTCTCCTGCATCCAGCCATATCTCACGGTCTCACTTCAGATAGTAACTCACATTTTCTAACACAAAATTTCCCAACACTAAAATTCTCATTTTATAAATCTATTAAAATCGAATGAATGAGAACTACAGAATGAATATTAGGGTGCAGGTAATTTTCAGGTTAACTAGAACATTTTCTTTCAACCTTGATTCTTAATATCCTTTAAAAATGTATTAGTTAACTTTCCTGCTTTTATAAGAATAGTAATAGGGCTCCCTTCGACAATGTAGGGTTTTCCTTTATCTTAAGGTTATTATTCTAAGTAGCACTGTAGATTCTCAGTATACCATTATAGAGAAAAAAAGTGCAATAAATCGGATTAAAAATTCACAGACCCAAGGGCATACACTGGAAAGTAATTTTTTAATTTTTTTACATCTTTGATAGAAAATTATTTTCTCTTTTGTCTTTTTCCCAAAGTGTGCATGCTCAATTGCTCAGTCGTGTCTGACTCTTTGCGACCCCACAGACTGTAGCCTGCCAGGCTCCTCTTTACATGGGATTCTCCAGGCAAGAATATTGGAATGGGTTGCAATTTCCTCCTCCAGGGGATCTTCCCAACCCAGGGATCAAACCCATGTCTCCTGTATTGGCAGGCAGATTCTTTTACCACTGCACCACCTGGGAAGCAAGAAATGCTAAAAGAATTCTGTTCAAGTGTAAGTAGATACACCTGGGATTAGTGGGCAGTAGATTTGGCTCAGCTACAATGAATTAGATGAATTGTGAAACTTAGGCCTTTTCTAGGGCCTCAATTCTGCCTACTGTAAAACGAGATTGGATTAAAAGCAATCCTGTTTGTGTAGTGCTTTACATTTTTCAATGCAATATTTGTATATTACCTGACTTCCTTGCCTCACTTCTTTCCCCTGCTACTGGATGTTTCATTCACCTTCCAAATAAACCACTTACACTCCAGTCCTTGTCTCAGGTTGGCTTCTGGGGGGGTGCCCAAATTAAGGCCTCCACCTGACCTACATTTTACTTTGATGAATTCTCTGGTCATTCTTACTCGTCTACTTAGCTTTCATGATCTTGGCAACTTGCAGTCCAAGAAATAAGGGTCAGCAGAGTTGAGCAGAGCTTTAAGAGTTTACTTTCAAAATATCTCTCAAATTCAGAGAGTTTGTAATCAGCAGTGGAGAGCTGAGTCTCACAAGACTAAAGGAAACTTTTTAGGAATACTCACAATGCTACTTTCACAGCTCCATCTTCCTCTGAAGCTGGTGTTCTCCTTTGACTATTGTGGTTTTTTCCCTCTAGCACCCTAGATATGACAAATGCACGCACTCTTTGTCCTCTGGAATTTTAAAATACACAACAATTGGCCCACATGGCCTTCAGTTTTGTATCTTTACATCCCTCTACAGGTAACTGAGTACTATGTTTAAAAGACCTGATGGTCTCTTTTCTTTTGCCTAATTTTGCCCAAGGAATATGAGTGCAAATATTTAGGGTTAATTTGAAGTCTCCAAACTTAAACCCATCAAAGAAGCAGTCACTGACCAAACTGAAAGGGTTTTTTTTTTTGTCCCCGGTGCATTGATTAAACATGGAATTCCATAAAGATACTACAGTCCTGTGAACCGTGAGGCTACAATACGTCGAGTTAATTTGTTTCAACAAAACTTTGCCGGTCCCATTCACATGTCATGACTTTTAGGTATAGTGCCGCGGCAATTTCTGCAGAAAAATAGTTTCATCTTCCAACTTGAATGCAAATTAGAGTTGTTCTTTCAGATTTTAATTACTTAAATTTCCACCCCCTGAAGGTTATGAGGGACAGGAAGGGACAAAAATAAAGGGCACATTTCAGAAACTGAGTTCTTTAGAAACAGTGTGGGTGGAAAGGATGTATACAATTTCAGGAGCAAACAGAGACCTGAACCATTTCTGTCATAGCACCTACAGGGGAATTTTTTACTTGCAAATAAATTTAAAAGAGAGAACTTTTCAGGAAAATGCTGGAGGTGTGTTCTTTGGAATAGACTGTCCACCCAATAGGGCTTAAAATTACCGATGGTCCCAGAGGGTCTACTGGGTGATCAGTTCCATTGCAAAATAGAAAGGCAGGGTTATGAGGATGGTACAGGCACAACAGAACACGTAATTTTACTTGCTGGACACTCTGGTGTCAGCCAAGGCACACAAAGCATAATCTGACTGTAATCTCAGTTTCTTGGCCCTCAAAGGAGGCAATGGTGCCTTTAAGGACACAGGAAACAGGAGGAGAAAAGGAAACATCCCATTGGATCCTCTGGATCTGCTCTTTCTTCTATATTTCCAGTTTCTCCTGCATCTTCTTCCTCCTCACCGCACCCCCACCCCAACACTAAATACCACCAGGCAGCCTCGTAGGAGAGGGGTTCAAAGACACTGCTTCCTGGAAAGGTTTCTGTGTGTAAATCTTGGAAGTCTTTAATGCACATGAGATCTGTAAGCTCAAAGCTTTGAAAACTTTTATTTTGAAGGCTTGAGGATACACTTAGTTCTCTTGGCATTTAGACCCCTATTTGACTTTTGTAGTTGCTTATAGGAAAACAGAGGATGTTTATTTAAGATGCTCTAATTAAAAAGTATACAGGTATTAGTTTTTAGAGAATAATAAGTTTCTAGATAGTAAACTGAAATTTCCCTTGGCATGAACGAAAAGTAGTAACTTCTTTCATTTACGTGATATTCTATTATTTTCATTCCTGGCTCCATCAGACTTCTTACACTGCTTCATTGTTTACATGCTTAGATTCTAAATATTCTGGGTCTCATACTTCTCCTTGTGGCTTCTACTCACTATTAATTTTTCCTTGCTATTATTTTTGGACTTAATAAGCAGTGACATAAATTTAAATGCTGGCTCCTCAAACAAAAATTTCAGAAATAACTCTATGTCCCTTGCCAAATAAACAGAGTTCTACATGCAAGTATTTTCCATGTCTCTTGAGCCCCCTTTTCTCCTTCCCTTTGGATCTATCATAACCAGCAGACCACCTACTTACATACTCACATTTCACACATTTCAAAAGTCAAATAGGTACGTGAGTCTCTTACAGTGAAAACTTCTACTCAATTTTTATTCTCAGCACCCTAGTTTCCCTGCCTGGAGATAGATTATGTTGTCAGTTTTCATGTGTGTATTTCCAGAGATAGTCTATGCACATACAAGTTACACACACATGCACACACACACATACCACAATCTTCTATAAAAACAGTGACCACATGCACACAGTTCTGTATCTTGCTTTTATTCATTTAACAAAATAGTGAAATCATCCCCATGTTCATGCATAAAGAGCCTTCTCATTCTTTGTTTCTTTATAGCTGCACAGCATTCCATTGCAAGAATGTGTTATGGTTTATAGAAACAGCCCCTTATGGATGGACAATTGGGATGTTTCCATTCTTTTCTATTATAGACAGTGCTGAAAAGCATAACTTGGTATGCATTTCATTTTTCTCATGAGCAAATATATTGGTAGGATGTAGTCTTAAAAGTGGAATTGCTAAATCAGAAGTCATATGCTTTTTGTAAATTTTGATAGGAGTAGTCAAATTGTCCTCCACACAGTCCAATGTGCTGGTCTTATATTCCCTTCTGAGCACCCCAACTGTATTTGAAACACATTGACATGTTTGTCTGCATTCTACTCACCCGCCTGTACCCAGGAACCCTGTAACTGTCATCTTCTTTTTGTGACGCATACATTGCATGAAGTATTTTGTTCTTCTAAACAACCTAAAAAGAAAAAGAAAAAAGGAAACTGGAATCAGAAGACTTGGATTTAAGTCTTGGCTATACTTCTTACATGCCTTGTGACATTGAGCAAATTATTCATCTACTCCGAGCCTAGTGTTTCTCATATATAAAGTAGGATAAGGCTACTATCGTAAATGCTTTGTGAAAATGAAAAGAGGCACTGCGTGAAAAGCACCCAATTTTGTCCCAGCACACAGTAGGAATTCTGTAATTGATGGTTCTTCCCTTCTTTGTCCTAGTCTCATTTTGGTTCCTTATTTTTAAAAGGGAGGGGGCATAAAGTTTCAGAGAGCGTGGAATTATAAACTGTGTGGAAATGTTTTGTGAACTAAACATGGTGGACAGAATTCTAAAGATGATCGCTCCCCCACCTCCAGTGACTTACATCCCTGTATAATCTCTTCCCTTTAAATGTGGGAGGGACTTAAAAATATGATAGGATATCATTCCCATGATTATTTTATGTTACATGGCACAACTGATGTTAAGTCAACTCAGTGGAACTGACCAAATCCAGTGAGCCGTTTGGAAGCAAATTGCTTTCTCTAGCTAGTCACAGAGGAGAGAGGCAGAGGGATACCCACAGGCTGGCCTAGAAAAGAGCACACATCCATGTGAACTGCCTATGGCAGCTGCATGGCAAGGAACCAGGCACCATATGCAAAAGCTGAGAGCAGTCCCCAGCCAACAACAAACAGGAAAAATGGGGTTCTAAGTCCTACAACCCCAAGGAACTGAATTCTGCCAACAGCCAGAGAGCCTGGAAGAGCACTTCAAGCCCCAGATGAGAACCACAGTCCTAACTGACAGGATGATATCAGCTCAGTGAGACTCTGAGCAGAAAACCCAGGCACGCTATGCCCAGACTCTAACCTACAGTGAGATAATAACTGAGCTGTTGTAAGCCACTAAGTTTGCAGTAACCTATTATGCAGCAACAGAAAACACACTATATGAATCCTATGTCTGGGGAGATAAATCAGTGATGAGGCTGTATAGAGGTCATAGAAAACAAACACTAGTATTGAAGCATCATTTAACTTGTTTCCTAGTTGATTCAAGGCTTATCTTCCTTCCAGGTGCCAACTGCCTCAAGTAGAAGCATGAACATGGCACCTTAGTATTCCTTTCACCATTTTAGGGCCTTGCATTCACTAAATGCCCACTGCTTGCTTCTAAGAAAACCTTCCTTTTCCCTTTTTCTTAGAACAATTTTTGATTCATTTGTAACTTAATTGTATTGTGTTTTGAATGACAAAATTTGACCTTAAAAGCACCAACATTTCAGTTGTTTCATTTTATAACTCAGAAACAGTAGAACTAACACTCTCCCAGTCATAGATTAGACTGGGTATTCCATGTTCTGATTTGGTTATTGTTCTTGATTATCCAGCTTTGTGTTTGTTTAGTGAATTTTCAATCCCTTATAAAGATAATTTGTTCATTCTAAGTAAGATAAGCGGCTAGTAGCAAGTTTCCTAAAGAGAAAGCCATTAGGTGACTTGATTTTAACTGATATCAGTGGTGTCCATGAGAACAAAATTATGAATCAGGAGAGCATGTAGAAGCTTAATTTGAAAGTTTATGAGGGGTATAAGACCAGCTATTATATGGCAACAATTATCTGAGAGATAAAACTGATAGATGTTATAACTGTTTTAAGTATGCTGGCTAAGACTTCTGAACTTTTTATATTATAGCCTTAGTCCAGTTTTTTTTACCCCTGAAAATTAAAACAATTATTATTCATTAAAAATGCATTTAATAAGAACAATATAATGACCAGATATAGCTTGTCCAATTTTAAAAACTGATGATGGTTAGAACATATTTATTTGAAATTTTATATTTATAATTTTGCATTCTGATTCTACATGCTATCATGAGATCTTAGGCACTGAGCTATTTGTATGGGTTAAAAAAGAATTTGGTGCAGACATGTCCATGGATAATATCTACCTCCCATAAAGGTTTCAACAGAGGGGAGCAAATTTCTAGATGGTGCTTCTACTCTTGGTTGTTAATTTGATGGATTAATTAATTGATGAAATGATTGATTCTAATATAGTGATTAAAAGGTGCTTATGCTTATTGTTTTTATTTGGAAATTATTGATTGTTTCAAAATTCATTTTTTATAGCTTAACTTTCCTAAATAAGGGAATGAGAGTGTCAAAGCACAGGCGGCCTAGTCCTGTGGTGTGTGCTCAGTTGTGTCCGACTCTTTGCGACCCCATGGACTGTAGCCCACCAGGCTCCTCTGTCCATGGAATTTTCCAGGCAAGTGTACTGGAGTGGGTTGCCACTTCCTCCTCCAGGGGATCTTCTCAACCAAAGGACTGAATCCGGGTTTTCTGTGGCTCCTGCATTGGCAGGCAGATTCTTTACTACTGAACCACCTGGGAAGCCACCCAGCCTGCTCCTATAGTGGTCTATACGACAGCATCTGGTTAAGAGATTATGGCTGCTGCCTCCACACCTCATTTTCCCCTTTGGAACTCAGGGGATTGTACAATTAATCCTTCTAATAACCATTAACACTTGATTAAGAACAGGTGGAGGGATCTTCATTTCACAAATAAGATTCTTATACATAAAGAGATTAATGATTTGCTGACAAGTCAGCAACAAAACTGGGCTGGCAGCCCTCCTGACCCAGAATTCTCTACTCTGCACCATTGTGCTTCTCTCTTTCATAGTCACACTCTCAGTGAAGCTGGTTTTCATTGTAAACCACACGCTTGCTTTGGGGATCAAAATGAAGAAATAGACGAAACAGGTCTTTCATCGTACTGGTTTCTATTCATATTGTAGTCACTGCTCAATGCTGGTATTTACAAAATCATTCCTATCTAGTACTTGGGTCCCCTTTTGTTCCTTTTTATGAAGATGTTAGAAAGAAATGAAGTGGTCTATTTTTATTTTTGACAAATACTTTTGCAATGCTGTCATAATAACAATATACAACTTTATGGTGAAGGACTAACATGGGCTCATCTTCTCCAGGGCACTAACATAGCTGAATACCAAAGAAAAGGTTTTTTTTTTTTTTAATTACATGAGTATTTTATGGAAGTGAGCTTCCTTTGTAACCATGTAAGTTTGCTAAGCCACTGAGAGTTTTTATGCAGTCATGATTATAAAACAAGTCTCAGAATTTGGGGAAACATCAAAAAACCTTAGGACTACATTGTACAGTCTAAGTAGCCCCACTGTGTTATAAAATTTAAAATGGAGGGAAGTAATTGCTGGTTCCACTTTGAAGATATCAAACATGAGAATTTCAGTCAAGCTTCCGCCCCTTTTCTCCAGCTGGCAGCATCACCACCGGAATCACAAACAACAGCAGGTAATTTTAGCAAAATGTGTCTCATCCAAAAAAAAAATAATAAGTTTAGCTGTACCAAAAGACAAGAAAATTCAACAATTAGGCAACAATTAACAAATAATGTGGCATCAGTTCTATAATGGATATTTGAACATTGAAATTGAATTTTGAAAAATGCAAATTCACTTTGCTGGGGAAAACTAATCCAAAACACAGAAAATGTGTACTTGTTTAATGTGGTCAGGAAATGGAATGCTCTTAAAAATCAACATTTTGATTAACAGAGGTAGCATGATATTACATAAGGATTTTATGCAGTTACATATCAGATCAACTCTGCGTCTAGCATAGCTGTGTGACTTTTGTTCATTCATTTGACCATTCTGAATTAGTTTTTTCACCTATAAAATGGGATGGTGGTGGGAGTAATACATATTCTTTTTATCTCACAGGGTTATTACCAGGAATATATGTGATCATAAAGTATAAAGTCTTGTCAACACCATATTTGGGGGGTCCAGTTTTAAATTATCAGTTTATAATCAACTGCATAGGACATGAAAGCTAAACTGTATATAATACATCTTTGATAAAGCAAGGATGTGACATTAATAAATCTCACTTCACAAATCCATGGGTGCAAGGAGTGACTTTTACAGACATGCGGTTCAGTGTTGATTACAGCACTGTTTACAGTAGGCAGGACATGCAAGGGACCTAAATGTCCATTCACAAATGAATGGATAAAAAAGATGTGGTGTGTGTGTGTGTGTGTATGTACACAAAGTGGAATATTACTCAGCCATAAAAAGAATAAAATAATCCCATTTGCAGCATCATAGATGGACCTAGAGATTGTCATACTAAGTTAAGTCAGACAGAGAGACAAATATCATATGATATTGCTTATAGGTGGAATCTAAAAAAAACAGATACCAATGAACTTACTTAAAAAACAGAACAAAGCCACAGATATGGAAAATAAACTTATGGTTACCAAAGAGGAAAGGGGTGGGGAGAGGTAAATTTGGAGTTTGAAATTAACATACATGCACCAACTTCCCTGGTGGCTCAGATGGTAAAGCGTTTGTCTACAATGTGGGAGACCCAGGTTCGATCCCTGGGTCAGGAAGATTCCCTGGAGAACGAAATGGCAACCCATTCCAGTACTCTTGCCTGGAAAATCCCATGGATGGAGGAGCCTGGTACAGGCTACTGTCCATGGGTTGGCAAAGAGTCGGACACGATTGAGCGACTTCACTTTCACTTTCCACTTTCACTAACATATACAACAGATAGCCAACAAGGACCTACCATGTAAAACAGGGAACTATACTCAATATTTTGTAATAACCTATAAGGAAAAATAATCTGAAAAAGCATCTATCTATCTACCTATCTATATGGATATGTATAACTGAATCACTGGGCTATACACTTGAAATTAAGGCAACATTGTGAATCAAGTATACTCCAATTAAAAAAAAAAAGAGGAAATGACCTTGACGTTTTTGTAAAATGTCACTTTGGTCATTTAGGGGTTTCCCTTCCCTAAAGGCTGTCGTCCATGTATGGGGTCTTATAAAGGGTCAAGGTACTGTGTGCGCGTGCGTGTGGGCGTCCATGTGGTCCTCTGTGACTGGTCTACACTGAGACCCACGCTGGCCCTGACCAAGTAGCACCCACTCCTCTCCTGGGTCTTGCTCCCTCCCCAGGGGCACTGCTGGGAAGCTGGGCACAGATCTCCTTTGCTCTAGGGACACATCAAACTTACCTCTGCTAGTCTGGGAAATGTTTGTTCAGCAGCTGTGATTTTGATGTGTTCCCGAAAGGTGTGGTCAAAGTCCGTCTCCTCCGCCTTCTTGGCCTTTCTCCCACCTCAACAACAGTTTTAAAACAGTTGTGCGAAGAGCTGCGAAGATAAAGGTCCAAAACGCGGTGTTGAAAAAGAAGGGGGAAAGTCACACAGGTGTCAGAACTTGCAGGGACTCAGCACGTCCCGCTGCTGGAATGGGGAAAGTTGTTGGCTCTTTATGGCTGCCACCTCTGAGTTGTCAGCAAAGCCTTGGGTGGAGACCTGAGGTCGTTTTTGACGCTCAAGGCCAGCATCAGGAAAGAGAGAAGGGTCAGAGCCAAGCCCCCAGCCGCCCCTGGGGTCCAACTGTAAAGGTCAGAATACAATGACCGCTGCTTCTCTTCGGCCTCCCCTGGAAACTTAGCTTGCCTTTGGGCCAACTACAGTCTCGGTCTCTGACCAGGAATTCCTCGTTCGAGTGGTGCCCAGATCTCTGTGTCCCTGTGTCATTGCCTGGAGGTGAACGGACAGGCCAGACAAGACTCTTCAGAGTACAGCCTCCTGTTGCTCCTGCCGCCAGCGCGCGGGGATGCACGCATGTGCAGCTCACTGCTCTGCACTTGGGCGCCGATCGTTTGTTTTTTAAGAAGGTATGTGGCATTGCTGTGAAGCTGTATCGAGAATAAGAATAAATCAAAAGTAAGATGGTTCACATTTCTCCACTGCAGCCACTGAAATCCACTGATAAAAGATTATCTGTGGTACAGACAGAGAAACAGTCGTGGGTGGGGATGTGGGGATGGGAAGGGGACCTGAAGGGGGAGGGATGGACTGGCAGTTTGAGATTAGCAGATGTAAGCTATTACATATAGGATGGATAAACAGGGGCTTCCCTGATGGCTCAGACAGTAAAGAATCTGCCTGCAATCCAGGAAATCTGGGTTTGATTCCTGGGTCAGGAAGATCCCCTGGAGGAGGCATGGCAACCCACTCCAACATTCTTGCCTGGAGAATTCTGTGGACACAGGAGCCTGGCGGGCTATGGTCTATGGAGTCGAAAAGAGTTGGATACAACTGAGTAACTCACACACACGGATAAACAACAAGGTCCTACTGTATAACACAGAAAACTGTATTCAATATCCTGGGATAAACCATACTGGAAAATATTTTTTAAATGTATATATATGTATAACTGGATCACTGTGCTGTACACCAGAAATGAGAACATTATAAATCAACTGTACTTCAAAAAAAATTCTTAATGCTAAGATTATCTATGGTAAATTTAACCTATTAGTTCAATCTTAAATTTTAATTCATCTGAGGCCTCACCATGGACCTAGTCCAATTTAAGTCAGACCCATTTTGACCAGTTTGACCACTGGAGCAGCCCAGTTTCTGAGTCAAATTCCTACATCAAAATGTATCCAGAGTCCCACCATAGCTTTTCACCCTGCAAACTACCCTATTTGTTCCACGCCATTATCATTTTATCATTTCACTCCTCAGTTGGTGCAGTGCCCTCTCACTGGCCTCCCTACTTCCCTTCAAGTTTCTCTATGGTCTATCATCCGCGTAGCAGAGTGAGTTTGTTAAAATAAGCCAGATCATGTGACTCCTTTGCTAAAAATCCTTCAATAGCTCTTCCCTCTTGTCAAAGTCCCAATAGTGGCCTACCCGGCCCTACATGGCCTGATTGGGCTACTTCTCTGCCCTCATGTCACTACCACTCTCCCTCTTTGACACTTTTCTCCAGCCACACTGGCTTCTGGATGCTTGCCAACTATGCTAAGCTGGTTTCCATCTCAGGGTCTTTGCAAATTCTATTCTTTCTGCCTGTAGTGTTTTTCGTTTTTACACACACGTGGCTTACTTCTTGGTACCTCCTCCTCAAAGGCCAGTTTATCAGTGAGGCCTTCCCAGACACCCTATTTAAAATTGCAACCTTGTTCTTATAGTCCATCCTCCTTATCTGCTTCATTTTTTTTCCCACAATATGTATAACACTTTAACAAATAATTCACCTTTTTATTATCTCCCCTACCCCACCTTCACTGGAATGCATGCTCCATGAGGGCAGGGTTGTTGTTTTTTGTTTTTTGTTTTTTTTTCCCTCCCTTGCTATGTTTTCTCTGCCTGGCTCGGAACTTGACACATAGGTGGAGCTTTGTTGGCCTTTGCTTGTAATCAGCCCAACTGCATCTCAGTCTTGGCCTTATATTTGGAGGAATCATCACATTTGTCTAGCTTGGGCTTTTAGAGGGGTCCCAGATTCAGAGTTTTTCAGTTCCTTTGGCTTCTCCATAGCATTCTCATTCCTATGACCAAGAGCGTTTCCAATTAGGGCGTTAATTTTAACCCAAGGAACCCAGCATGACGTAGAAACCAGATAGTGCTATTCAGCTAGACTCACAGCTGTCTCCTCATTTGGGTTCCAGTAGACTCAGACTGCCAGCATGTTGGGTTGGTTATGGCTTGAAATCAGTAGTGGAAGTCTTTATGAATCTTTTTTTTGAAGTTCTTCCTTTTCAATCTAACAACTTCTCATGAAAATAGCATTGGTCTTGGTTCAGGGGTGGCAGCAGATAAAAGTGAAATCACATGTTCAGTTAGGTCCTCTTTGAAGCCAACATGGAACTTGAATTAGAAGTGTAATAGGTTTATTGGGGGGATAGAGCTTATGAAAGGCAAAAGGGGGCTGAAACAGGATTGGGCAGGAAAAGCCTGCTTTGGAGCAAAGACTGCCATTAGAAGAGCCCCACATTGAACCTGCTGTATAGCACAGGGATCTCAGCTCAGTGCTCTGTGATGACCTAGAGGGGGGCATGGAGGGGGAGGGAGGCACAAGAAGGAGGGTATACGTGTATACTTATAGCCAATTTACCTTGTTGTACAGCAGAAACTAACAACATTGTGAAGCAATTATCCTCCAATTAAAAACATTTTTTAATTCAAAAAACAACTCAAATGGCCACTCCCTGAACTTCTAGTGTGCTGAGTCACTGGCTGCAGCTGCCTGAGAACAGGTTGGCCTCAGCTCCAAAGATGAGGTGGATCCTGAAGACAGAATAGCTGAAGGCTGTCAGCTGATTAGAACTCCTTGGTGCTAGATGGCAAGGTTTTCCTTGAAGGGAGCTCTGAGCAGTACACCTGCCTGACTCCCATATGTCAATATTGTTGTGACACCCCCTGGATCTCCAAGTTGGTCCATAGTGTATTGGAGAGGCAGAAATGTGGAAGGCAGACATACAATGGTTCATCTAGGGGAGGTATCAGCTTGACCACAGTTGGCTGAAAAGTATGGTTGGTGGCAAGATTTCTTTTCTTCTTCTTTTCTCCCCCTTTGGTTGGGGAGTGACAAGAATCAATAATTAACTGGCCTTTATGAATTTGCCTGAGATAACTGCCTCAAAATAGGAGCTTTGGAGCATTAACCAAAGCCTTCTATTTTAGTGCCAGGGTGCTTCACGGCTACAGGAGAGCACCAATCCTGTTTACATATTTTAAAATATCTCTCACAACTAATGAAAATCAGATGCTTCAAAATTTTTAATCATTCCCACTAGTGAGCACTTCAAACAACAAACTAACACTGGCAGTTATTACATCATCTTAAAAAAACACTCTTGTAATCAATTAAACTCATTACACCTGAATAATCATTACCAATGATGTATAATTTAAATAATCTCTGCAAAATGATTTATTTATGACTGTCAGACCTACTAACAATTTTCCAAAGCATCACTCAGTAGAGTCTGATATAGTTTCCTATTAAAGCCATTTTAAACCTTAGAGAGTTGCCAGTACTGCTCTGGGACAAATTATTACAGACAGAAAGAGCAGCCCATGAAAATTATTTAGGGACCTTGCTTTTCCTTATCTTCCTTCAGCTGGGCATCCTGGAAGGAATTTGCCTCTTTCTTGATATTCTTTACTTAAGCCACCAGATGTAATAACCAACTCACTCAGCTATCCTTATATTTGCTACCAAGTACTGCAAATCCTCCTCCTTGGTAGGCACCCACTCAGAGACCCTTGAGACAGCTGTCTATAACTTTTTTTTTTTTTTGGTTGCTTTGTGTGGCATGCAGTATCTTAGTTCCCCAATCAGGTATTGAACCCATGCCCCCTGCATTGGGAGTATGGAGTCCCAACCACTGGACCACCAAGTAAGTCCCTAGCTGCCTATAACTTAAGGGGTTGCTTGGCCATCACTGAATGGACTACCATTTTCCTACCTTATCATCACTGTGGGATGATCCTATCATCA
Organism: Capra hircus; assembly: GCF_001704415.2. NCBI lineage: Eukaryota > Metazoa > Chordata > Mammalia > Artiodactyla > Bovidae > Capra > Capra hircus. Next base: position 777,688 of record NW_017189629.1, on the reverse strand, counting down.
CTCCGCATTTTTCCTCAAGATCAACTGCATATAACTTGCTTCCTGTTTAGGCATGTTTGATAGCAAGTGATAGAAATCTAATCTCACTAGCTTGAAGTGCAGGATTTATTGTAACAGTAAATGCTACAATCTCATGGGCACTCGAGCATAAGAATTGGATTACACTTAGGCCACACAGAAATGGAAACTAGAATGCCATGCACTGTAGGGGTCTCTCCCACTCTTGCAGAGACACAACACAATTTCTTCTATTGGTAGGATTGCTTGATCCTAGCTTTTCTGGTTTTCTTCACACCTCCAAAACTTCAGTTCACATGTAGTATTGGCTTGCCATGGCACTAACTCCTGCCCTATCTCCACTTGATTTTATTTCTAAGATTCAGGCTTTCAGTGTCCCCATTTCTGAATTAAGTTTCATAGTGTTCCAATTCTAAATTCCCAGGAGAATGTCAGGAGCAAACTCCTGGTCCAAAAACCTGCGACTAAGATGGGGATTGGAAAACTCAGCAGTGGCCACAGGACTGGAAAAGGTCAGTTTTCATTCCAATCCCAAAGAAAGGCAATGCCAAAGAATGCTCAAACTACTGCACAATTGCACTCATCTCACATGCTAGTAAAGTAATGCTCAAAATTCTCCAAACCAGGCTTCAGCAATACGTGAACCGTGAACTTCCAGATGTACAAGCTGGTTTTAGAAAAGGCAGAGGAACCAGAGATCAAATTGCCAACATCCGCTGGATCATCAAAAAAGCAAGAGAGTTCCAGAAAAACATCCACTTCTGCTTTATTGACCATGCCAAAGCCTTTGACTGTGTGGATCACAACAAACTGTGGAAAATTCTTCCAGAGATGGGAATACCAGACCACCTGACCTGCCTCTTAAGAAATCTGTATGCAGGTCAGGAAGCAACAGTTAGAACTGGACATGGAACAGACTGGTTCCAAATAGGAAAAGGAGTACGTCAAGGGTGCATATTGTGACCCTGCCTATTTAACTTATATGCAGAGTACATCATGAGAAATGCTGGGCTGGAAGAAGCACAAGCTGGAATCAAGATTTCTGGGAGAAATATCAATAACCTCAGATATGCAGATGACACCACGCTTATGGCAGAAAGTGAAGAAGAACTACAGAGCCTCTTGATGAGAGTGAAAGAGGAGAGTGAAAAAGTTGGCTTCAAGCTCAAAATTCAGAAAATGAAGATCATGGCATCCAGTCCCATCACTTCATGGCAAATAGATGGAAAAACAGTGGAAACAGTGGCTGACTTTATTTTGGGGAGCTCCAAAATCACTGCAGGAGGTGACTACAGCCATGAAATTAAAAGATGTTTACTCCTTAGGAGGAAAGTTATGACCAGCCTAGACAGAATATTAAAAAGCAGAGACATTACTTTGCCATCAAAGGTCCGTCTAGTCAAAGCTATGGTTTTTCCAGTAGTCATGTACGGATGTGAGAGTTGGACTATAAAGAAAGCTGAGGACCGAAGAATGGATGCTTTTGAACTGTGGTGTTGGAGAAGACTCTTTAGAGTCCCTTGGACTACAAGGAGATCCAACAATTCCATCCTAAAGGAGATCAGTCCTGAGTGTTCATTGGAAGGACTGGTGTTGAAGCTTAAACTCCAATACTTTGGCCACCTGAGGCAAAGAACTGACTCATTTGAAAAGATCCTGATGCTGGGAAAGATTGAAGGCAGGAGGAGAAGGGGACAACAGAGGATGAGATGGTTGGATGGCATCACTGACTCAATGGACATGAGTTTGAGTAAACTCAGGGAGTTGGTGATGGACGGGGAGGCCTGAGCAACTGAACTGAACTGAACTGAGGATGGGGATGCTATCACACTTCTATGGTGGAAGATAATAATTGGTATTTTAGCTGAAAGTTGGCATTCAGTTTCTGGAGTCCCAGTGAGCATTTCAAAAGTAGTATAAGAATTTGCATTAACACTTAGAATAATTTTATTATTGAGAAGTAGTATTTTGTTTTTCAGTCGCTAAGTCGTGTCCAACTCTCTGTGACCCCATGGACTGCAGCACGCCAGGTCTCCTGTTTCCTATCTCCTGGAGGTTGCTCAAATTCATGTCCATTGAGTCAGGGATGCTATCTAACCATCTCATCCTCTGTCACTTCCCTCTCCTCCTGCCTTCAATCTTTCTCAGCATCAGAGTCTTTTCCAGTGAGTTCGGTTCTTCCCATCAAGTGGACAAAGTATTGGAGCTTCAGCATCAGTCCTTCAGTGAATATTCAGGGTTGATTTCCTTAGGATTGACTGGTTTGATCTCCTTGCAGTCCAAGGGACTCTCAAGAGTCTTCTCCAGCACCACAGTTCAAAAGCATCAATTCTTTGGTGCTGAGCCTTGTTTATGGTCCAGTTCTCCCATCTGTACATGACTACCGGTGCTACAGCATAATGATTAAGAGCATAGACTCTGGATAAGACATAATCTATGTGACCTTGGATAAGTTATTTAACTTCTCTGTATCTCAGTTTCCTCATTAGTAGAATAAAGATAATGGTCCCCGTAGTGTTGTTGTTACTTAATATATGTAAAATACTTGGAATAGTGCCTGGTTTGTCTTAAGTGATAAACAAGCATCAGTAATTATGTTAACTACATTTTCCTTAGAGTTCCTTACTGAGTAGCAGTATAAACTAAAATTACATTTTATTGTTTAAATTCTGCTTCTATAAAAAGAAATATTATTTGTGTTCTCTTATTGGCATCAATTGGTTGACAAATAATTGGTGTGTGTAGACAGGTAAGGTCAGTTTCATGGTTATTTGGGACATTTGCACAGTGAAGTATTTACAATTTTAGTTACACAAGTGCTGACTTCTGTTATATCTATATACCACTTATCCTACCACTTAATATTTTTCTTTAAATTAACACACTTAAAATGAAGAAAAGTCTTAAGTACATTTCCCTAAAAGAGAAAACACTTTATCATTACAATATTCTATATCATTTGCCTTAAGTAGAAGATAACCATAGATATAAAGCACAGTTTTACTAAAGTCTAACTAAATAACACTTGACTGCCTGGAGCTTGAGGTTTGCTTTCTGTGAAAAAACAAAAACAAAAACAAAAACAAACAAGTGTTAGAGAGTGTTAAAAGACCAGCCCTGAGCTGAAACTTTCTTAGTGATGTAATCAGTACATTAAAAGTTATTCAACAGGGAATAGTGCTCTCGATTCATGACTTAATGTTATTGAATGGTAGGCATGAGACTTGCCAAAGCCACCCCTGAAATTCTCTCGCCTGCGCTTCCCAGGTGGCCCAGTGGTAAAGAATCCGCCTGCCTGTGCAGGAGACATTAGAAATGTGGGTTCGATCCCTGGGTCAGGAAGATCCCCTGGGGGAGGGCATGGCAACCCACTTCAGTCTTGTTGCCTGGAGAATCCCTTGGACAGAGGAGCCTGTTGGGCTATAGTCCATAGGGCTGAAAAGAGTCGGATGCGACTGAAGCGACTTAGCATGCACACACTTCCAGCAGCACAAGTTCTACACGAAAAAGAACCCTCTTCTGGAGAGACTAAAGGCCTAGAAGTGGGAAGAAGACTAGGAATGCTTCACTCTGTTTTCCTCCATTTTCTACCTCAAGGGAAGTAGAGGGTCTGGAGTTCAAATTCTTTCCCCAACATTTACTTAGAGGTCTTATCATCTCCTGTTTCTTCACCTGAAATATGTGTGGGGTAGGGGGTGAGGAGTGGGGGTAAAATGATAGTATCTAACATGCAGAGTTATAATGAAAATTAATTATGAACACATGAGGAGTGCTTAGCACAGGTCTTAACTATTGTAAATCCTAATTGTATATGTATATATACATATATATATATATTTATCAGTTCAGTTCAGTTCAGTTCAGTCGCTCAGTCGTGTCCGACTCTTTGCGACCCCATGAATCACAGCACGCCAGGCCTCCCTGTCCATCACCAACTCCCAGAGTTCACTCAGACTCACGTCCATCGAGTCAGTGATGCCATCCAGCCATCTCATCCTCTGTCGTCCCCTTCTCCTCCTGCCCTCAATCCCTCCCAACATCAGAGTCTTTTCCAATGAGTCAACTCTTCGCATGAGGTGGCCAAAGTACTGGAGTTTCAGCTTTAGCATCATTCCTTCCAAAGAAATCCCAGGGCTGACCTCCTTCAGAGTGTATATATCATGTTATAAATGGGAATGTGCATATATTGACATGCTTTTTACTTTTAATAATAACTTACAGTTCTTTCTCCATGTGACTTCATATAAATCTACCTCATTTTGAAAATGACTACATAGAACCCCAAAGTATGTATATTCCATATTTTCCTTCTTTTATTTATTTATTTATTTTTTTTTTTGGCATGCTAGATCTTAGTTCCCTAACCAGGAATTAAACACCCCTATGCCTGCTGTGGTGGAAGTGTGGAGTCTTAACTACTCGCCTGCCAGGGAATTCCCCTCCATATTATTTTTTCACTTGTCTTTTGTTGGGGGACATTCAGATTGTTGTGTCTGTGTGTGCATGTGTGTGTATTCATTTTACAAGTGAGGGGATTAAGGCTCATAGAGGCTAAGGCAACCAGAACATACCTAAGCCACACTGTGTTCTATGCCTCTATCCTCTGGAGCATTGTCAACAGTAGCTTCATCCCCATCAATGGTGATTCCCTATCTACATATGCCAGAAAGATCAGCTGTCCCTAAATGTCAGATTCCTTAACTGGAGTCAAGGCAATTTGAGTCACATGTAAAGGGGGAAATGATATTACTCAAGGAGGTATGTAAAAGCCCCCCTGCCTGTACAAAGGGCAGAAGCGAGTAGAATGGAAGTGAAATGGGGTAAGCAGAGGTTGGACAGGGTAGGGAAAAACTGGGAGTTAGGGGAATCAACACTAAGACTCATTAGAAAGAAAGAAAGAGGCAGGAAAACGTCACAGGCTCACTCTGCCCACATCTCAATTTTGCATTCTCTTTTGTCACCTGTTTATGGTGTAGAAGAAATAGCAAATTGCATTTCAGTGCCTGTCTAGCATAATGCGTCATCCTGCAAATGCTCAATAAATATTTACTAAGTGAATGAATAGATTTACGTTCTTGATTACCTAAGACTTACAGAATGTTGAGCCAGGCGTGTTAGCATGGCAGGCATGCCATCCGGGAGTAAAGACACTGTTAGACCTGGCCCCATGCAGGTGAGCCATGACAGACTAGCGGGCAGAGGGAAGTGCTGACCTTTATGGTTGCCACGTGGAACTGAACACAATTCATTGCATTGTTTCAGGTGCTACTGGAGGAAAAAATAGCTTGAAAGAACCATTACCAGACTTCATATGTCCTTTGTGCAGCATCATAAAAATAGGATATCTTGCCCAAGTTTATGATTCCATTACAAAAGAAAAATAAAGCCATTAGTAAATCTAAGGGAAGATATTGACTACACATCTCTTTGTCTGAGTCAGTTTACAGAATATATTGAATTGGGCTCTGTGGCCCCCAGGAGCAAAATCCATGAGTTATTTTTAGTGGAGTTAGAGCAAGTCTAAATAAGCGTAAGGCTGTCTGCCTTGAGTTGCTCTTTATAGCAGCAATATCATCCTCTTTATATCTTAGACACGCTTTCGAGGTACAATACTTAGAGCACAGGTAGCCTGCATTCCAGGTCAAAAAAATCTGTGAACTGAGTGCTTTTAGAGCAATGGTTCAAATTGATTTGAAGTTGTTTAAATCAAATGTAGGTTATGCAGTTTGAATTCTGGTTGTTCCTCTTTTTAGCTGCATGTATTAGTCATGATTTTGCTGACATAAAGCTGTGTAGTAAATAACTATCAAATCTCCCTTATTTTTCTCACTTGCAAGCCACTGGGTTGACTATGGCTCTGTGGGGTTTCTTCCCTGATGACTCAGTAGTAAAAAGTCTGCCTGCCAACGCAGGAGCCACAGGGGACATGAGTTCAATCCCTGGGTCAGGAAGATCCCCTGGAAAAGGAAATGGCAACCCTATCCAGTATTCTTGCCTGAAAAATCCCATGGACAGAGGAGCCTGGCAGACTACAGTCCAGGGGTTCACAAAGAGTCAGATATAACTGAGCATGAATGCTGTAGAGTTGAATGAGGGTTAGCTGGGCTTGGTTCCAGGCTGTGGGTTGGACTCAGGTCTGTTTCCTGTACCTCCTCAGTCTGGAGAAGATCCCCAGGGTATGTTCCCTCATGGTGGGAAGTGCAAGGAAGAAAGTCAAAGTCATGCAGGCACATCTGAAACCTCTACTGTGTCATATGCAGACTAACATTTCATTGGCCAAAGCCTATGTCATTGAAACAGGGAAGTATACTTCTTCCATGGAAAGGGGATAAACAAGATGGAAAAATTGTAAGCAAGTACTGCAGTCTAACACACCATGAGACCTTGGTTAAGATGTGAAACTTCTTTGTGCCTCGTTTTTATTATCTGAAAGATGGGCATCATAAAGTTATCTACTTCATAGGGTCGTTTGGAGATTTTAATGAGTTAATATGTGTCAAATAGTTGGAACAGTGCCTGGCTCATACTAATTACTCAAAAATATCAATTATTCATACTTAAACTATTTTGTAAGCAAGTAAAGTAAAAAGTTCTTGATTTCTAGGAATCTAAATTACAAACATTTTTTTAACATAATTGTATCATTTATCCTAATGGACACATTAGCACATATTCAGAAAGATGATAAAATAAGAGTTGAAGTAAGTAGAACATTGATTAATCAGAAATCAACACTGCCTGGCTCTACAAATTTTCAATTGTTAAAACTGCAAGGGCCATTGGAAATCCTCTCATTTGGAAGAGCATAAATTACAGAAGACAAAGGTTAGGATTCAGTATCACTTTGGCATGTTGCTGAAACTAATCTGAAACATCTATAAAATTGGGATAATCAGGTTGTTTCTATGACTTGAACCCAGGTCCACTGAGGAACTCTGGGAGTCGGTGGAGCACATACACCTCAGAGTTATTCCACCCAGGGAGCTGGAGTATTTATACACCAATTTCTGTCATTTATTGGCTGAGCAGCACTCCCAAAGGAGCATTAATTTCTCTGCCTTTCTGCTTGGATGGCAAAGCGGGCTCTAGGGGGCAAAGGAAACCTTCAGGCCTGTGTGCTCAGAAGTGGTGAGAATGATGGAATCTGGGCAGGGCTCCATTATCAACTGCTACCCTCTCTCATTTTTTTTTTTTTAGTCAACATCCATTTTTCATATAAATAAAAACATTAAAGAAATAGAAAAAAATTTCCTTATGATGAAAACTCAGAGAATGTCCCTATATGAAAACAACTTTCATATATAACATACAGCAGTGTTAATTTTATTTGTCATGTTATACATTACATCCCTAGAACTTATTTATTTTATAATAGGAAGTTTGTACATGTTGACTGCCTTCATTCAATTCTTCTTTCCCCTTCTTCTCTGATAACCACAAATCTTGCCTCATTTTCTGATTTTGTTTTTGAACTATAATTGACCTACAACACTGTGTTAGTTCCTGTTACACAGCATAGTGGTTCAATATTTCTGTACATTTCAAAATGATCACCATGATTAGTCTAGTTATGATCTATCAAATACAAACATTTTACATGGTGGTTTAGTCACTAAGTCATGTCGACTCTTGCAACACCATGGACTGCAGCCTGCCAGGCTCCTCTACCCATGAGATTCTCCAGGCAAGAATACTGGAGTGGGTTGCCATTTCCTTCTCCTACCCTCTCTCATTGTTTGCTGGTTTCCACTGAAATAGTGAGCAGAACTGTCTTTATAAATCCTTATCCATGTCACCACTGACCTTTAATCTCCAGCTCTTGGAATGCTATCACCTGGTAGCTCTTAAAACATATTGGTTGAATGAACCAACAAATGATTTATTCCATCCATTAAAAAGAAATGGGGTGTGTGTGTGTTAATGAATGTATTTTTATTTTCAGAGCACTTTAAGATTTAAAGGAAAACTAAGCAGAAAGTACAGAGGGTTTCTATATACTTCCTCCCCCACCGTCCCACCCTCAGTTTCCCCAGTTATTAACATCTGGCATTAATGTGGTACATTTGTTACAACTGACGTACCAATAGTGGTACTTTATTATTTACTAAAGTCTGTGGTTGGACTGCAAGGAGATCCAACCAGTCCATTCTGAAGGAGATCAGTCCTGGGATTTCTTTGGAAGGAATGATGCTAAAGTTGAAACTCCAGTACTTTGGCCACCTTATGTGAAGAGTTGACTCATTGGAAAAGACTCTGATGCTGGGAGGGATTGGGGGCAGGAGGAGAAGGGGATGACAGAGGATGAGATGGCTGGATGGCATCACTGACTTGATGGACGTGAGTCTGAGTGAACTCTGGGAGTTGGTGATGGACAGGGAGGCCTGGCGTGCTACGATTCATGGGGTTGCAAAGAGTCGGACACGACTGAGCGACTGATCTGATCTGATGGTTTATATTGGGCTTCCCTCATAGCTCAGTTGGTAAAGAATCCACCTGCAATCCAGGAGAACCCGGTTTGATTCCTGGGTCAGGAAGAACAGCTGGAGAAGGGATAGGCTACCCATTCCAATATTATTGGGCTTCCCTTGTGGCTCAGCTGGTAAAGAAACCGTCTGCAATGTGGGAGACCTGGGTTCAATCCCTGGGTTGGGAAGATTCCCTGGAGAAGGGAAAGGCTACCCACTCCAGTATTCTGGTCTGGAGAATCCCATGGACTGTAACAGTCCATGGGGTCGCAAAGAGTCAGACACAACTGAGTGACTTTCATTTTCATGGTTTATATTAGGGTTCAGTCTTTGTGTTGTACAGTTCTATGGGTTTTGCCAAATGCATAATGTCATGTATCCACCATTACAGTTTCATATGAAATGATTTCCGTACTCTAAACATCCCCTGTGCTCCATCTAGTCATTATTTCCTTTCATCTCTACCCCGACCACTGATCTTTTTACTGCCTCAATGGACTTTTTTGCATTTATTTCTTTTACAGAATTTGAAAGTAGTTTACTAGGCTTTTTTATTTTTAGGCTACATTATGCAATATGTGGGACCTTAGTTCCCTAACCAGAGATCGAACTCACGTCCCCTGCATTGGGAGTGCTGAGCCTTTGACCACCAGGGAAATCTTGTCCCTGTGGTTTTGACTGCAGCAGTCTTTTGAATAAACAGTTGCAAAGCATTTGAAACGTACACTTTTTAGTTTAACTAAAATTTCCATCATTTTCAGAGGACAACATGGATACTAGTTTACAAACTGATAAACTAGGTTTCTTTGAATAGACAACTTCTATATCAAGTCCCCTTGTGGTCTCACAAATTGTCTTACCCCCATTTGCCTTCTCTCATCCTCCTGCACTTGAATGCCCCTCTCCCTTGAGTTTTGGCATCTTTTGAGCTGCAAAAACCATTGCATTTAGATTAATTTAGTGCCTGCTAATTGGAAATCAAAGTTGCTATACTTGGCATGATGCTACATTATTAGATAAGTTTTTTGTGGCTTTGGGGGGCTTCTTCAGGAGAGTGGTAGTAGAAGGAGTATTGTTTGGTACTTGCTGTGTTTTCTTTAGATTTTTCTTGCAATTTTATTCCTTATCCTAATTGCAGTGAGAACTGATCTAGCAGCTGTAATGTCACTCACAGCCTCTTGACATTGCTAGCAACTCATTTATTTCTTCTCTTCATTGCTTCCTTCGGTTCTCCCAATTTCTCTTCTAAGGCATCTTTGTTCAAAAACAAACAAAAATATATTATAAGGAAAACTCATAACTAAGAATCCACATTACATTCTTCATATTAAAAAGCACTTTGGGGATCACCTTCATTTCTACCAACAAATAAACATTTTCCCAAGGCTTAAACAAAGACATCACTTTAACAGTCTATAAAGAGACTGGCAAAATCTGACAGTATATTAAAATGCTGACGTTATTATGTTAAAAAATTATACAGATAGCACATAAAGATTATATTGGCTGAATAATTTGTTTAAAGATATTTCAGCACCACTTTATTACATTTTTCTTTATTGATGACATGTTTAACAATGTTAAAAAGCTTCACAGTGATTTTCATCATACAGTTCTCTATGAGAGGGAGAGAGAAAATCAAGAATAAGAGTATTTTTTAAGTCTATAGTGAACTGTCCAGTTCAACCAACACAGATTTGGTGTGTGCTATGACAGGGTACTAAGATTCACAAAAACTAAGGCATAAATGAGGTACCATCTCATGCCAGTCAGAATGGCTGCTATCAAAATGTCTACAAACAACAAATGCTGGAGAGGGTGTGGAGAAAAGGGAACCCTCTTACACTGTTGGTGGGAATGCAAACTAGTACAGCCACTATGGAAAACAGTGTGGAGATTCCTTAAAAAACTGGAAATAGAACTGCCATTCGACCCAGCAATCCCACTGCTGGGCATACACACCGAGAAAACCAGAATTGAAAGAGACACATGTACCCCGATGTTAATCGCAGCACTGTTTACAATAGCCAGGACATGGAAGCAACCTAGATGCCCATCAGCAGACGAATGGATAAGAAAGCTGTGGTACATATACACAATTGAATATTACTCAGCTATTAGAAAGAATGCATTTGAATCAGTTCTAATGAGGTGGATGAAACTGGAGCCTATTATACAGAGTGAAGTCAGAAAGAAAAACACCAATACAGTATATTAACACATATATATGGAATTTAGAAAGATGGTAATGATGACCCTATATGTAAGACAGCAAGAGACACAGATGTAAAGAACAGACTTGTGGACTCTGTGGGAGAAGGCAAGGGTGGGATGATTTGAGAGAATAGCATTGAAACATGTATATTACCATATGTGAAATAGATCACCAGTCCAGGTTCGATGCATGAGACAGGGTGCTCAGGGCTGGTGCACTGGGATGACCCTGAGGGATGGGATGGGTAGGGAGGTGAGAGGGGGTTCAGGATGGGGAACACATGTACAACCATGGCTGATTCATGTCAATGTACGGCAAAAGCCACTACAAAATTGTAAAGTAATTAGCCTCCAATTAAAATAAATTAATTTTTTTAAAAAACTAACTAAGGCATAGTCTGTGCTATAGGTTGGACTCTCCAAAGGCAAACAGCGAGATGCAGTTTGGGTTACATGATGGTCATTAGGGATCAACACCTGTGAAGAGAATGTTTGGGGAACAGGATTGAGCACAGAGAGAAACTGAACTGCAATGTAAGCCCCACAGAATCTCTTTGAATCTAGCAAGGAGCTCTGGAGCAAAACTTGTCCATCAGAGTTGTCCTGAGCCTGACTGAACTGATTGGCACTTGAAATCCCCAACTTGAGCAGCCGTTGATTGTGGGCTGGCCAGGAGGCTGTCTGTGATGGAAGCAGACCTTGAAGGGGCTGACCAAACTTCCTGTAACTGGGCAGCAAGTCTGTCCTTGAAGGGGGCTATAGTGTGGTGGGAAAAACATACCCCATTATAATTTATCACAATGTGGGAAAAGTTATGATAGATGTATGTCCAGGTTGCTATGGAAGCACAGAACAGGGAATGGGACAGGATGGATAGCAAAAAAAAAAAAAAAAAAAACACAGGTTTCTAGAAAGAGTAACTCTGGGGGCTTCCCACTTGGTGTGGTGGTAAAGAATCTGCCTGCCAAAGCAGGAGACGCGAGTTCAGTCCCTGGGTCTGGAAGATCCCCTGGAGGAAGGCAGGGTCAACCCGCTCCAGTATTCTTGCCTGAGAATCCCAGGGACAGAGGAGCCTGGCAGGCAACAGTCCATGGGGCCGCAAAGAGTCACAACATGACTGAACACAACTCCTCAGCTAAATGGGAGCTAGGGGCTGAAGAAGCAGAGGAAGATTTGCATTTTCAGAGCATATTTTATCTGAGGCTCTCCAAGCACTGACTTCATTTGGTACCTCTCTAGATTGGGACTTAGAATAATTTAATTATTTCCCATTCACAGCAGGATGAAATAAGCTGTTCTAGGTAATTTCAACACAGAGCCAGGAAGAAACTTCAGTAGTTTGGGAGGCCTGTATTTTAACCTCTAACTCAATGGCCAGAATCAAATGGTTTGTCACTTGAGTAAAATATTCCACTCTGCTGAAGATAGGCTTGGGAGGGTGAGGGGTTCTGGAGGCCTCACGCTGAGGTTCAGTCTCATCATCAAAGGCTATACTTCAATTTGTTTGTTGCATTATATGTAATATGTATCCCTGGGGAAAGATCTAGGTAACTCAATTTTTCACTTTTTTAAAATGAATTTTGGTATCAGGCACAAATTAATAATGACCATCTGAAAATTGTACAAAGAAGAAAACACCCAAGTGGCAAAGGTGGTTGTTACTACACATAAAGCCCATTTCTCGTCACTGAAATTTGTAGAAGCTAGTTCCAGTTCTCAGATTTTTGCCTAATGTGATGAAAAGGCCATTGTATCTATGTGTGACAATAATGACAAGCAGGGCTGCGCTTAGGAGGGGCCCCACACTTCACTGAATGCTCTGCTGCTGTTGCTATCTTGGAATCCATAGTAATTTTAGAACAAGGGATCTGTGTTTTGATTTTACACTGGGCTCCACAAATTATGGAGTCAGTACTGATTACAAGCAATTGCTTAAATTAAGAAGCAGGTTTGTTTTCTGGGTCTATGCAAAATCCAGTGTTAATTGTTACTATGAAATTTGGATTTAAAGACCTGGAAACTGCCTTTCTATCTTGTATTTTCATTTAATTAGAAAACTATGTGTTCACTGTAGAACATTTCATAAATAAAGTATAAAGAAAATCACCCAGGAACATTCCTTCCTCATGCCCCACCCCCATGATGGCAAAGATATTATTAATAATGTCTGATACATTTCTCCTTATTTCCTGTAACATTTGAAACATTCAAGTATGTTTTGTACCAGATTCGCAAATGAGGGATGTGGAAAGAATACAGAGGAGACCCACTGGAATGTTTAAAGTGTTTTTTTTTTTTTTAATGGAGAGAAATTATTAGGACAGTGAGAATTCTACAGCTACAAGCAGTTAGGAAAAATGCAGAGTTCAACTCCACCACTCCTTGGGGCTTCCCTTCCCCAAAAGTAAGCATGGTGGGGAGATTTCTAAGGGAACAGGAATATTAGCAGTGTCTTTTCACCACTGTATCTCCAAGTCTAGCATGATACTCTGAAATTATTTATTCATTTGTCATTGAATTGGAGGAGGATTTTTATATGTGAAAAGGTAATGTTGTTGTTGTTTAGTCACTCAGTCATTTCCAACTCTTTGCTACACCTTAGACTGCAGCCCGTCAGGCCCCTCTACCCATGGGATTGTCCAGGCAAGAACACTGGAGTGGGTTGCCATTTCCTCCTTCAGGGGATCTTCCCAATCCAGGGATCAAACCCATGTTTCCTGCATTGGCAGGTGAATTCTTTACTTCTAAGCTACCAGGGAAGCCTTCATGAACAGGAACAAATAGGGTAAAGCTGGGAAAGATGAGGTATGTTTGGAATACAGTAATAAGAATGCAGCTGTGGTGAGCTGAGCCACCAAGCCCCCACAGATGACCATGTCCTAATCCCAGGAACCTATGAATATGTTACCTTACATGACAAAAAGGACCTTGCAGATGTGATTAAATTAAGGATCCTGAGATGAGGAGATTATCCTGGCTGACCCATTGTAATCACAAGCCTCTTTATAAAAGGGATGCAGGAGGGTCCCAGACCCAGAAGATGATGGTGGAAGATGAGAGGGGGAGGTAGAGAGAGAGAGGAAAAAAAAGGATGAGGAGGAGAAGAAAGGAAGAGAAGAGATGCTACTAGGCTGTCGCTGAAGATGGATGGGGCCACGAGCCAAAGGTAAGTAGCCCATGAAGTTAGAAAGGCAAGGAAACAGATTCTCCCTTAAAGCTTCCAGAATGAATGGAGATTTGCCAACTTAGTTTAGGACTTCTGACCTCCAGAACTATAAGGGGGAAACGTGTATTGTTTTAAGCCACTAAGTTTGTGGTAATTTGTTACCGTAACAATAGGAAACTATTACAGAAGCAAAAAGTTAACTTGGGGAAACAGGGCAGATAATGCTGGGAAGTTTCCAAGCAAATGAACATCTTTTATTCATAGTGTAATGGTGAACTAGTGTTAATCCTCACAGAAATCAGGAAGCAGCATAGACTATAACATCATTGGTCATCAAAGAAGTTTGTGGCGTCTCTTCAAGAGGAATACTTAAAAATAGAGGAAGATTTATTTATTGGTATGGTTTATGTGCAGTTCCACTAAAAGCAGGGCCAATGCTAGATATTTATGAGTTGCACAAGTCATAAGCAACCTTTTAATAGATGTGCTTGTATTTCCCTATGAGTAAAAAGGGTTTAGGAGCAAAGCCTGGGGCATACTACCGGGGAATATATGTTTTTAAAATAAAGACGAAAGAAAGAAAAACAGATAAGATAACTGGAGAAAATTTTTGCAGAGTTTGGATCTAAAGCTGTATAACTAGTTTTCATATTAAGATACTCAACAACAAATTTAGGAAAGAGGAAAAACAGGCAAATTCAGAAGAAGAGAAAGAGGATAAAAGTGGACTTAGCAAGTATTACTTTTTCATCGCTGTTGTCTCAGTTCAGTTCAGTTCAGTTCAATTTAGTTGCTCAGTCGTGTCCGACTCTTTGCGACCCCATGAATTGCAGCACGCCAGGCCTCCCTGTCCATCATCAACTCCCGGAGTTCACTCAGACTCACATCCATTGAGTCAGTGATGTCATCCAGCCATCATCCTCTGTCGTCCCCTTCTCCTCCTGCCCTCAATCCTTCCCAACATCAGAGTCTTTTCCAATGAGTCAACTCTTCACATGAGGTGGCCAAAGTACTGGAGTTTCAGCCGCAGCATCATTCCTTCCAAAGAAATCCCAGGGCTGATCTCCTTCAGAATGGACTGGTTGGATCTCCTTGCAGTCCAAGGGACTCTCAGGAGTCTTCTCCAACACCCCAGCTTAAAAGCATCAATTCTTCGGCGCTCAGCCATCGTCACAGTCCAACTCTCACATCCATACATGACCACAGGAAAAACCATAGCCTTGACTATATGGACCTTAGTCGGCAAAGTAATGTCTCTGCTTTTGAATATGATATCTAGGTTGGTCTTAACTTTCCTTCCAAGGAGTAAGCATCTTTTAATTTCGTGGCCGCAGTCACCATCTGCAGTGATTTTGGAGCCCCCCAAAATAAAGTCTGACACTGTTTCCACTGTTTCCCCATCTATTTCCCATGAAGTGATGGGACCAGATGCCATGATCTTCGTTTTCTGAATGTTGAGCTTTAAGCCAACTTTTTCACTCTCCTCTTTCACTTTCATCAAGAGGCTTTTTAGTTCCTCTTCACTTTCTGCCATAAGGGTGGTGTCATCTGCATATCTGAGGTTATTGATACTTCTCCCGGCAATCTTGATTCCAGCTTGTGCTTCTTCCAGCCCAGTGTTTCTCATGATCACTGTTGTCTACTTTTCATTATTGGAATCTTGCTGCTTTTAAAATCATAATTCCTGTAAATGACAATGAACACAAAAGTAATTTTCAGCTAGTAGACCATGGCATCTATTTTGTTAGTGGTAAAAATTAAAGTACTGTTGCTATAATATTTTTATGTCTATAAGTAATGCTTTTTATGATCACTAACCCTGCTAATTTAACCTCCTAAATACATTTCTAATCTGTTCAGTTCCCTACAAGAGTCTTCACCACCTATGTTCATGAGGATACCAACAGAAACCTATGTCATACTCAAATTGGGATAATTGGAGGTGGGGTTATTTACAATGGGGTGAGTGCAGAGAAACTACATGAAATAGAAAACAGAGAAACCCTTAGAAATAAAAGTTAAGCTACACCACCTCTAGACCTGAAGGGACCAGGGGAAGTAGTTATCTAGAAAGAGAGTCATGTACACAAGGTCACTTTGAGAGGAGTATGATCCTCTGTTGGGGTTTCCCAGATGGCATTGGTGGTAAAGAACCTGGCTGCCAGTGCAGGAGATGGAAGAGATGCAGGTTCAATCCCTGTGTCAGGAAGATCCCCTGGAGAAAGGAATGGCTACCCACTCCAGTATTCTTGCCTGGAGAGTCCTGTAGACAGAGGAGCCTGGCAGGCTGCAGTGCAGGCTGCTGCAAAGAGTCAGACATGACAGAGAGACTTATCAAGCATAGCACATGTGATCATCTGTTGAGAGACAGAACCAGCTAGAGGCAACCAGGAAGGAGGGGATTGGAAAAATGGCACCCTGACCTCGTTCTCCTCCAAATTTCCAGTCTCCTCTAGGGGCTCCCTATTGACCAAACTCAACCAAAAGCCAGAGGACATGAGATCCTGTTTGTGCAGTTCCTAGAGTTCAGCTTCTCAGAGCCTAAAGCAGGATGGAGAGGGTGAAGAGTAAACTTGGAAGGGCAAATAGAGAGCATCCAGCATACCACCTTCATACAATCTATCAACATCTCTCTCCTAAACTACAGCCTGGAGAGTTTCTCACCATCCTCTATTGTTCCCCTTCCAAAATATTCTCCAAATTGAGATAGAAGTGATTTTTTTCAACATGCAAATCTGATTATGGCAAATCCCTGCTTTGTTGTTGTTCAGTTGCCCAATTGTGTTTGAATCTCTGTGACCCCATGGACTGCAGGACACCAGGCCTTCCTGTCCCTCCCCATCTCCTGGAGTTTGCTCAAGTTCATGTCCATTGAATCGGTGATGCCATCCAACCATCTCATCCTCTACTGCCCTCTTCTCCTTTTGCCTTCAATCTTTCCCAGCATCGGGGTCTTTTCCAATGAGTCGGCTCTTCACATCAGGTGGCCAAAGTATTGGAACTTTAGCATCAGTCCTTCCAATGAATATTCAGGGTTGATTTTTTTTTCTTTTTTTTTTAATTTATTTTTTTATTTTTTAAATTTTAAAATCTTTAATTCTTACATGCGTTCCCAAACATGAACCCCCCTCCCACCTCCCTCCCCATAACATCTCTCTGGGTCATCCCCATGCACCAGCTCCAAGCATGCTGTATCCTGCATCAGACATAGACTGGCGATTCAATTCTTACATGATAGTATACATGTTAGAATGTCATTCTCCCAAATCATCCCACCCTCTCCCTCCCTCTGAGTCCAAAAGTCCATTATACACATCTGTGTCTCTTTCCCTGTCTTGCATACAGGGTCGTCATTGCCATCTTCCTAAATTCCATATATATGTGTTAGTATACTGTATTGGTGTTTTTCTTTCTGGCTTACTTCACTCTGTATAATCGGCTCCAGTTTCATCCATCTCATCAGAACTGATTCAAATGAATTCTTTTTTACGGCTGAGTAATACTCCATTGTGTATATGTACCACAGCTTTCTTATCCATTCATCTGCTGATGGACATCTAGGTTGTTTCCATGTCCTAGCTATTATAAACAGTGCTGCGATGAACATTGGGGTACATGTGTCTCTTTCAATTCTGGTTTCCTCGGTGTGTATGCCCAGCAGTGGGATTGCTGGGTCATAAGGTAGTTCTATTTGCAATTTTTTAAGGAATCTCCACACTGTTCTCCATAGTGGCTGTACTAGTTTGCATTCCCACCAACAGTGTAAGAGGGTTCCCTTTTCTCCACACCCTCTCCAGCATTTATTGCTTGCAGATTTTTGGATCGCAGCCATTCTGACTGGTGTGAAGTGGTACCTCATTGTGGTTTTGATTTGCATTTCTCTGATAATGAGTGATGTTGAGCATCTTTTCATGTGCTTGTTAGCCATCCGTATGTCTTCTTTGGAGAAATGTCTATTTAGTTCTTTGGCCCATTTTTTGATTGGGTCATTTATTTTTCTGGAATTGAGCTGCATAAGTTGCTTGTATATTTTTGAGATTAGTTGTTTGTCAGTTGCTTCATTTGCTATTATTTTCTCCCATTCAGAAGGCTGTCTTTGATTTTCTTTAGGATGGACTAGTTTGGTCTCCTTGCAGTACAAGGGATTCTCAAGAGTCTTCTCCAGCACCACAGTTCAAAAGCATCAATCCCTGCTTCAGTTCAGTTCAGTTCAGTTCAGTCGCTCAGGCGTGTCTCACTCTTTGCGACCCCATGAATCGCAGCACACCAGGCCTCCCTGTCCATCACCATCTCCCGGAGTTCACTCAGACTCACGTCCATCGAGTCCGTGATGCCATTAAAACCTATCAATTGCTTCCAAAGAGGATTAAAAACTTTTACTATGCCCCCAACCTCATTTCAGGTCCCTCTCCCCCTTGTTCCCTTTGTTCCTGTCACACAGGCCTTTTGGTTCCTAAAATAAGCTGCAAGGCTTTTCTGCCTGGACTTCACCTCCAACCCAACCCAACCCTTGGCCTACCTAGTCCATGAGTCTGCTGCGGAAGCCTTATCTGTGCCCTGCCCCCTGGCAGTCTAGGTTAAATTTCCACTCTATACTCATTGATGTCTTTCTCGAGAACAGTTATCTTCATTTACAATTCCATATCCATCTCATAGGATCCTCTGATAAAGCCATCTTTTTCTGTTTTATTCCCCCTGGTGCTTCCCATGCTGAGAACAATGCCAGGCATCTAGCAGGCGCCCAAAGAATGAATGACTAATATTAACAAATGACAATTGAGTTTATTTCTTTGAATTCAAGCAGAAGCAAAAGAGGATATTGGAGAGAAAATTAACTTTAAAACACAGTTATATAGGATCTCACTGAAGAAAGTCATTTTTTCCTTGCCAAATGTGTTCTGTCCCTTCATTTCTGAGAGCAATAATGCCTTCCATCATTCTCCTGTAACCGTTTTCTCCAGCACAGCCTCAGTGCCTGGTCTCCCAGAGGAGGCCATGCTACCCACAAGTGCCTGGTAAGGTACAATAAAACTGCCTCAGTGTTCCAGACATAAATGATGACTTCACTGGAAGCCTCTCCCCGCCTCCCTCCTCAGCGTTTGTCCTACCTCCCAGGTCACAGAGGATAAAGATTCATGACTCAGGAAATTTCAGCTTAGAGACCAGCTGCAAGGTTTATTCCTCTCAGTCAAAAGTCAGTAGAAGGGATTGGAGTGGTATAATTATTTATGTGTACATTGATATGCAACAACTTTTAATAATGGGTTTTATGACTTCAAACCACCCCAGGTTGTTTTGGTTTTTTTTTTAAAGACTACCCCCTATGTCTTAGAATTCTCTGAATGCTAAGCATTCAAGTTTAGTGCGGTTTTCTATAGCCTACTGCTAATTCAGTTGCCTTAATTGAACTATTCATAAGGGAACTGGCATCTCTGTTTGGCCTGAGAGCCTCAACTTACTATTCTAAGTGGGCTATGTGGTCTTTTATGTGATAAATTCACTTAAATGATATTGCTTGTCTCCTTAAAATATTCTTTCCAGACCATCCTGGACTCTAGTGTTCCTTTTAATGTTTGTTATATTGCTTTCAGAGAAAGTAACTGTAAGGAAAATAGCTCACAGGCTAAGGGGAGAGACAGTTTGCCCAGGTTTTTCTTCTTATCGAAAAGAGTCACGTTGGGTAGAGAAGCTGCATTATCAAAATACCCAGAATCCTTTTCCAGCCATTTTTATATTCTCAAGTTCATGGTAGGAAATAATTTCTAGAGACTTTAAAACTTTTGGAGAGGAAGCTATGATTTGCTTAGGCAACTATGAACCATGTGAACTGTGAACCCTATCCACGTTAACCTGGATATTTTTGAACTTATGATAGGGCTACATTATTCACTTGACCAAAGTTCTGTCTCTGCTCATTCCCACTTAAGCAGGTAGCAGGCAGCCTACCGCCAAGTCCACTTTTGCTACCTGCTGCCTATATTTCTCCTTTGGCCTAGCCCACAGTTTTCACAATGTTATCAGTCTTGGTCTGCTTAAAATAGTAGCTAGAGCGTGTTCTTTAATATTACACCAAGGCAAACAGGCCACCAATTACTTTATTTAGGCTAAAGCAATCTGTGGTTTAACTAGAATTCCAGGATGTAACCAAGGGCTTTATCTTAGACATTTATGCCCCAGCCGCCATTCTGCCCTGCCAATGGAATTTGAAGGCAGCTGCTCCACTAAAAGGGCTTCCCAGGTGGCACTAGTGCACCTGCACTAGATGCAGGTTCGATCCCTGGGTCTGGAAGATCCCCTGGAGGAGGGCATGGCAACTCACTCCAGTATTCTTGCCTAGAGAATCCCCTGGACAGAAGAGTCTGAAGGTCTACAGTCCATAGGGTCACAAAGAGTCAGACACAACTGAAGCAACTTTGCATGCATGCACACACTCCACTAAAATTTTCAAACTTCTATCTCCACTTGGGTTTAAGGTACTATCTTTGGTGTAGAAGAAAACACATAGAAAGTTAATGGAATAGAAATAAAGGAAACCAGACTGCTTATCAAGATTCCACACTAGATGCAATTCTCATTGGCTGGGAGGAGAGAGGGACTGGCATAATTATGGAGAGACTAGCCTTTCATCAGCACCCTTGACACCCACTGCTCCCCACACTCTTCTCTCAACCAAGTTCTTTATGATCTTTCCCACCTCAGTGACCAAACCCAGTGACCAGTATTTGGTTGATTTGTTTGAAGACCTGGCTAGCTAAGTCAGGTGACAGTTTAGAGCATGAACTTTTGGCTCAGGAAATGGGTTCAAATTCCATCTTTACCTATGACTAATTGTATCACTTTGGGAAAGTGACTTGGCCTCTCTAACACTGGATTTGTTCTATAAAATGAGCACCACAGAAAGCTCTCTCATAGAGTTGTTTAAAAGATATGAGATAAATATTTTAATTATATACTTGAATGATTTTTAAATTTCTAATTGTGATAAAAATACATATAACACAAAACTTATCATCTTAATCATTTTCAAAGGTACAATGTTAATGATATTCACATTGTTGTACAATGCATCTCCAGAACTTTTTCCTCTTGCAAAACTGGAACTTTATCCCCACTAAATTATAGCTTCCCATTCCCTCTTTCCCCAACCCCCAGCAACCACAATTTTACTTTCCATTTCTATAAGTTTAACTACACTGCATAACTCATATTTGTAAAATCATACAGCATTTGTCTTTTTTGACTAGCTTATTTCACTTAGTATAATGTTCTCAAGGTTCAGCCATGCTGCAGCATATGGCACAATCTCTTTCCTTTTTAAAGCTGCATAACATTCCTAAAGGAGATCAGTCCTGAGTGTTCATTGGAAGGACTGATGTTGAAGCTGAAACTCCAATACTTTGCCCACCTGATGTGAAGAGATGACTCATTTGAAAAAAGAGTCCAAAATGCAGTACTTGCATGCAATCTCAAAAACAACAGAATGATCTCTGTTCGTTTCCAAGGCAAACCATTCAATATCACGGTAATCCAAGTCTATGCCCCAACCAGTAACACTGAAGAAGCTGAAGTTGACCGGTTCTATGAAGACCTACAAGACCTTTTAGAACTAACACCCAAAAAAGATGTCCTTTTCATTATAGGGGACTGGAATGCAAAAGTAGGAAGTCAAGAAACACCTGGAGTAACAGGCAAATTTGGCCTTAGAATGCGGAATGAAGCAGGGCAACAACTAATGGAGTTTTGCTAAGAAAATGTACTGGTCATAGCAAACACCCGCTTCTAACAACACAAGAGAAGACTCTGCACATGGACATCAATCAGATTGATTATATTCTTTGCAGCCAAAGATAGAGAAGTTCTATACAGTCAACAAAAACAAGACCAGGAGCTGACTGTGGCTCAGATCATGAACTCCTTACTACCAAATTCAGACTTAAATTGAAGAAAGTAGGGAAAACTGCTAGACCATTCAGGTATGACTTAAAGCAAATCCCTTATTATTATACAGTGGAAGTGAGAAATAGATTTAAGGGCTTAGATCTGATAGATAGAGTGCCTGATGGACTATGGATGGAGGTTTGTGACATTGTACAGGAGACAGGGATCAAGACCATCTCCATGGAAAAGAAATGCAAAAAAGCAAAATGGCTGTCTGGGGAGGCCTTACAAATAGCTGTGAAAAGAAGTGAAGCCAAAAGCAAAGGAGAAAAGGAAAGATATAAGCATCTGAATGCAGAGTTCCAAAGAATAGCAAGGAGAGATAAGAAAGCCTTCTTCAGCAATCAATGCAAAGAAATAGAGGAAAAGAACAGAATGGGAAAGACTAGAGATCTCTTCAAGAAAATTAGAGATATCAAGGGAATATTTCATGCAAAGATGGGCTCAATAAAGGACAGAAGTGGTATGGACCTAACAGAAGCAGAAGATATTAAGAAGAGGTGGCAAGAATACACAGAAGAACTGTACAAAAAAGATCTTCATGACCCGGATAATCACGATGGTGTGATCACTCTTCTAGAGCCAGACATCCTGGAATGTGAAGTCAATTGGGCCTTAGAAAGCAGCACTACCAACAAAGCTAGTGGAGGTGATGGAATTCCAGTGGAGCTGTTTCAAATCCAGAAAGATGATGCTGTGAAAGTGCTGCACTCAATATGCCAGCAAATTTGGAAAACTCAGCAGTGGCCACAGGACTGGAAAAGGTCAGTTTTCATTCCAATCCCAAAGAAAGGCAATGCCAAAGAATGTTCAAACTACTGCACAATTGCACTCATCTCACATGCTAGTAAAGTAATGCTCAAAATTCTCCAAGCCAGGCTTCAGCAATACATGAACTGTGAACTCCCTGATGTTCAAGCTGGTTTTAGAAAAGGCAGAGGAACCAGAGATCAAATTGCCAACATCTGCTGGATCATGGAAAAAGCAAGAGAGTTCCAGAAAAAACATCTATTTCTACTTTATTGACCATGCCAAAGCCTTTGACTGTGTGGATCACAAGAAACTGTGGAAAATTCTGAAAGAGATGGGAATACCAGACCACCTGACCTGCCTCTTGAGAAATCTGCATGCAGGTCAGGAAGCAACAGTTAGAACTGGACATGGAACAACAGACTGCTTCCAAATAGGAAAAGGAGTAAGTCAAGGCTGTATATTGTCACCCTGCTTATTTAACTTATATGCAGGGTACATCATGAGAAATGCTGGACTGGAAGAAACACAAGGTGGAATCAAGATTGCCGGGAGAAGTATCAATAACCTCAGATATGCAGATGACACCACCCTTATGGCAGAAAGTGAAGAAGAACTAACGAGCCTCTTGATGAAAGTGAAAAAGGAGAGTGAAAAAGTTGGCTTAAAGCTCAACATTCAGAAAATGAAGATCATGGTTCCGGTCCCATCACTTCCTGGGAAATAGATGGGGAAACAGTGGAAACAGTGGCAGACTTTATTTTGGGGGGCTCCAAAATCACTGCAGATGGTGACTGCAGCCATGAAATTAAAAGACACTTACTCCTTGGAAGAAAAGTTATGACCTACCTAGAGAGCATATTCAAAAGCAGAGACATTACTTTGCCGACTAAGGTCCGTCTAGTCAAGGCTATGGTTTTTCCTGTGGTTATGTATGGATGTGAGAGTTGGACTGTGAAGAAAGCTGAGCACCGAAGAATTGATGCTTTTGAACTGTGGTGTTGGAGAAGACTCTTGAGAGTCCCTTGGACTGCAAGGAGATCCAACCAGTCCATTCTGAAGGAGATCAGCCCTGGGATTTCTTTGAAAGGAATGATGCTAAAGCTGAAACTCCAATACTTTGGCCACCTCATGCGAAGAGTTGACTCATTGGAAATGACTCTGATGTTGGGAGGGATTGGGGGCAGGAGGAGAAGGGGACAACAGAGGATGAGATGGCTGGATGGCATCACTGACTCGATGGACATGAGTCTGAGTGAACTCCGGGAGTTGGTGATGGACAGGGAGGCCTGGCGTGCTGCGATTCATGGGATTGCAGAGAGTCAGACATGACTGAGCAACTGAACTGAACTGATCGGATTTGGTGATGGACAGGGAGACCTGGCGTGCTGTAGTCCATGCGGTCGCAAAGAGTTGGTCACAACTGATCAACTGAACATTCCATTAGACCCTGATGCTAGGAAAGACTGAAGGCAGGAGAAGAAGGGGACGACAGAGGATGAGATGGTTGGATGGCATCACCAACTCAATGGACATGAGTTTTAGCAAACTCCAGGAGATGTTGAAGGACAGGAAAGCCTGACGGGCTGTAGTCCATGGGGTCACAAAGAATCGGATACGACCGAGCAACTGAACTGACTGACTGTGCTTAGTTGCTCAGTCATGTCTGACTCTTTGCAACCCCATGGACTGCAGCCCACCAGGCTCCTCTATCCATGGGGATTCTCCAGGCAAGAACACTGGAGTGGGTTGCCGTGCCTTCTTCTAGGGGATCTTCCCTTAAATTTGCATGAACTTCTAATTTTCATGTTCTAGTTTTCCCACATCCTCAGTAACACTTATTTTCTCTGCGTTTTATTTGTTTTTTTATTGTTGAGCTGTAGGGGCTCTTCATATATTCTGGATATTAACTCCTTATCAGATATATGATTTGCAAATATTTCTCCCATTCCATAGGTAGCTTTTCACAGTTGATGGTGTCCTTTGATGCACAGAATTTGTAAAATTTAGTATTATCCAATTCATCTATTTTTACTTCCCTTGTCTCTGCTTCTGGTGTCATATCCAAAAAATTATTGCCAAATCCAATGTCATAAAGCTTTCCCCCTATATTTTCTTTTAGGAGTTTTATAGTTTTAGGTCTTACATTTACATCTTTAATCCACTTTGAGTTAATTTTTTTCTATGGTATAAGGTAAGGTTCCAGTTTGATTCTTTTGGATGTGGATATCCAGTCTTCCCAGCACCATTTGTTGAAAGGACTGTCCTTTCCCCAGTGAATAGTCCTGGCACCCTTGTGGAAATAATTATACTTTTGTCATTGTGATTATTTGATTTATGACCACCTCTCTAACTTATAAGCTCCAAGAGAGTAAGAATCATGTTGATTTTGCTCATTATTATACCCTCAGTGCCTACTATGTAATGAAGGCTCAATAAAGTTTTATTGAATGAGGAAATAAATGCTTAAAAAACACTTAGCACATTGTCTGGTGCTAAATAAAATTTCAGTAAGCAGGAATGAATATTATTGTTACTGTTTTTTATTCAACTCATTGTACCATTTGCCAAGGCATACTTTGTTTAATCTGAAAAGAAGTCATAATAAAACTTACTGCCTCAGAGAAACACAAGAATGATTCAGGCTTAGGGCTCTGACAGATTTGGTTCAAACATTGATCTTTCTAGCTGTGTAATCCTTGTTTACAACTCTCTTCAAGTTTCAGTTTCTTCATCTGTAAAATAAAGGCAATGGTATCTACCTGACAAAGTTGTTAAGTGTACTAAATGAAATATGTGCAACATCTTTGCATAGTATCTGGCATTTATAATAAGTCCTCAATAAATGGTACCTCCATTATTTCTTTCCAGACCATTAGAATCTCTATCTTTCCCCCTTCGTTTGATTTTGCTATTGTCTTTTCAAAGTTTGGGATTTCCCTGGTGGCTTAGATGGTAAAGAATCTGCCTGCAATGGAGCAGACCCAGGTTCAATCCCTGGGTCAGGAAGATCCCCTGGAGATGGGAATGGCAACCCACTCCAGTATTCTTGCCTGGAGAATCCCATGGACAGAGGATACAGTCCATGGGGTTGCAAAGAGTGGAAGAGGACTGAGCGACTAACACTTTAAAAGGTTGCTTTCTCAGCTACTGTCTCTATTTACAAGACAATTAAGATAAATAACAAAAGTAAATAAGCTTGAATGCAAAATATTTGATTAGAATACCTTAAAGGCAAAATATCATTGAAGCGTTCCTGTCAAATCTGGGAATCACCACACACAGCCTGTGCAAAAGCCAAGTTATTTTTGTCTCTTGACCAAAATGGAAAACATGTTATTCATACAAATCCTGACATTATGGGTTATCTCTATGATAATTGGGGCTTCCCTCATAGCTCAGTTGGTAAAGAATCTGCCTGCAATGCAGGAGACCCCAATTCGATTCCTGGGTCAGGAAGATCCCCTGGAGAAGCGATAGGCTACCCACTCAAGTATTCTTGGGCTTCCGTTGTAGCTCGGCTAGAATCTGCCTGCAATTTGGGAGACCTAGGTTCAGTCCCTGGGTTGGAAAGATCCCCTGCAGAAGGGAAAGGCTACCCACTCCAGTATTCTGGCCTGGAGAATTCCATGGACTGTATAGTCCATGGGGTTGCAAAGAGTCAGATACGACTGAGTGACTTTCACTATGAGAATATTTTTTAGGAAAAGTGTCTCCATTTTTTAAAAAGTATCTTTTATGAGAAGGTATGGTATGAAGGAAATATCTCCTTGAGAGTTTTGCAGACTCATACTGCATAGAGGACCCCCCAGAGAGGATCTGCTACATCTGTGCCCAGAGAGTGTAAATGATTAAACCTATCAGTGTTGATAGGCTTGTATTTCACATTGGTGATATTAATCACTTGACCTTTTCCACAGTGCACTTAACATAGTAAATCATATTCCTTTCTGTTGAAGCTTGGGTGACTTACATGATTCTTTGCAACTTAGCCAGAGCTGAACTCCATATAAGTCGCCCATTAGCTCCTCAATCTCTTCCTAATTATGAGTGATTCTCTAACCCGACTCAGGAAACAAAGAGCCATGTATTTAACAAACACATAGCGTACTATGTTCCAGATACTTTCTAGGTCCAAGGGTTGAAGGGGAAAGGCTATAATAAACAAAACAAACAAAAAGAATTCCAGGACTTCCCTGGTGGCACAGTGGATGAGAATCTGCCTACCAATGCAGGGGACATGGGTTTGATCCCTCGTCTGGGAAGACTCCACATGCCACGGAGAAACTAAGGCCATGCCTCAACTACTGAGCCCTGCATGCTGTAACTACTGAAACCTACATGCCTACAGCCCATGCTCTACAGCAGGATAAGCCACCACAATGAGAAGCCCATGCACCACAGTTAGAGAGTAGCCTCCACTCTGTGCAACTAAAGAAAAGCCTGCACACAGCAAACCAAAGACCCAGTGCAACAAAAGATAATTTAAAAAAAGAATTCCAGGAAGTGATAAGGGCTAGGAAGCCATTCATTCATTCATCATTCAGCAAATACATTTTGAATGCCTACTGCACAACAGGCACTGTTCTAGATGCTGAGAATTCTCTTTCGTGGACCTAAACTTGGCCTCTCCATGGTTAGCAGGATGGGACAAGCAGTTGGAGTCAGGAGTCCAGTGAGTGAAGTGAAGCAACATTAAGTATGGGTTGATGGGGGAATGGATTGTGGTGAAGACTAAAGAAATGAATAGAAAGGGAGAATCTAAAAGAAATTTTGAAAGAAAAGCTGACAGGGCCTGGTGACTAGCTGAACACAGTGAAAGAAGTGGGGTGCTAAGACAAAGCCAGTTGTCAATGTCTGGGTGACCAAAACAGGAAGCCTCCCACCATTCATTCTTCCCTTCTCTTATCCAAAGTGTCCTGATATTCCTTTGAGGCCTTTTCCTGTCCTTCTACTCCCAGCCAGGGGATTGATCCCCACCTCAACTTAAGGGTGAGCCCTGGTTGGTTAAATTATTCAGAGACGCTCATTCCGTGGCTACAGTGATTGGTTCAGGGATGGTCATGTGTCTTCTACCTGGCCAATGAGAGAGTGAATCCAGGGCAGGACCTACTGGGTAAGATTCCTCAATATTTGTCCTGGATGCCAATATAAAAAGAGGTAAAGTTTGAAACAGAGGCAACTGTTTTGCCACTTCAAGAGGAGAGCTTGGAACTCTGGGGGCCACCTTGTAGAGTTAAGAATGAAGCCAGTACCATAGAATGCACAATGGTATGACTGGGAGAAAGTGTGTCTTCAGTGACATGGATCATGCATCACATGAAGCTACCATGCATCCCGACCTCTGAGTTATGTGAGTCAATAGATTCTCTGTATTGTTTAAGCTGGTTTTCGTTTTCTGTCATTTGCAACCAAAAGAATCCTGACTATTGCAATCCCCATTAGCATACAGCATAGTGTTGCGTCCCCAGGAGGCCAGCGAGCACTTGTTATCTTAAGTGGCTCAATGAAGGGATATCTTTTTAGTTAGCTTTTGAGTTACAACACGTTCAGTGTGTATCACCACTTTGCTGTGTCCAAAGGCAATTTTGTTTCTACTGAAAAACAAAAGCTTCCAATGACTTGTTCATTTATATTAAAGGAAGAAAGGTAAAATGAATCTTTAGACAGCGGTTTACAGAAGGAAACATTTGTATTTAGATCCTCTTCTACTCCCTGAAGTGTTCTTTTGCATTTCTTATGGTTTCTCCACCTTAGTGATGAAGTCAGCCCTAGGTCCTTTTCTGTTTTTGTTTTTTTTTTCAGAGAGTTTATTCAGCAGCCAGTGTTAGGGCAATGATTCTGAATTTTTAGAAGTTCATGACGCACTTGGGGGAGCTTATTAAAACAGAGATCCCTGTGACCTGCTCCAAGAGATTCAGATTCAGAAGATCTTGGATAGGACCCTGGAATCAACATTTTTAACATTTTTCATAAGCTCCCAGGTGATTCAGATGCAATAGTCACTTAGGGAGAACCCTGTTGCCTTAGGTTAGGCTTTTCCCAAAGCTGATCCTGATAGGGGGATTCGTGAGCAAATGATTTATGAAAGAAGTACTCCCAGGAGAATGAGAGGAATAAGGAGGAGGAGGTGGGAACCAGGCACAGTCTCAGACGGTAGCTGCAGCCTGACCCCACAGGAAAGCTCAGGCTGTAACTAACCCCTCAGAGTTGTTCTCCTCCCCCAACCCCCATGAAGGCAGCTGGACTTTCACATTCCTGCACTAATAGCCAGATGGTAGAGACCTAGACTCCCAGGCACTTCCATGTGGGATGTCCTTTGAAGTCACAAGTGTGGCCTTTGGAAGCAAAAACATGCTGGTGCTGGGGGAGGGGCACCCAGGAATGGTTAAAGCAAGCAGTGGGGATTTGAGTGGAAAAACTACAGTGTTGACTCAAATAATTTAAGGAATTTTATAATTACTGTGGAAGGCTCTCCATTTTAAAAGTAACTAAGTGAGAGGACAGGGTGCAGCAAGTAAGAGAGGAAGAATTAGTTGAAAGTAGTTCATGCATGGGGCTTTGACCGTCTCAGTCGCTCAGTCACGTCCTACTTTTTGCAACCCCATGGACTGCAGCACGCCAGGCTTCCCTGTCCATCACCAACTCCCGAAGCTTGCTCAAACTCATGTCCATTGAGTCGGTGATGCCATCCAACCAACCATCTCACCCTCTATCATCCCCTTCTCCTGCCTTCAATCTTTCCAGGCATCAGGGTCTTTTCCAGTGAGTCAGTTCTTTGCATTAGGTGGCCAAAGTATTGGAGTTTCAGCTTCAGCATCAGTCCTTCCAATGAATATTCAGGACTGATTTCCTTTAGGATTGATTAGTTGGATCCCCTTGCAGTCCAAGAGACTCTCAAGAGTCTTCTCCAACACCACAGTTCAAAAGCATCAGTTGAGGGTCTCAGTTAACACACAAGACTCTAGTGCCACTGCTGTAGGGGAAAGTTGTGTGTGTTCATGCTAAGTCACTCAGTCATGTCCAACTCTATGCAACCCTATGGACTGTAGTCCGCCAGGCTCCTCTGCCCATGGAATTCTCCAAGCAAGAATACTGGAGTGGGTAGCCATTCCCTTTTCCAGTGGATCTTCCTGACCTAGGTATCGAACCCATGTTTCCCGCATTGGCAGGCAGATTCTTTACCACTGAGCCACCTGGGAAGCCACGAGAAAGTTAAGTCCCCCTATTTGTTTAAACTGCTGTTATTGAGTATTCAATTATTAACATTTAAACACAATCTCTAACTGATGCACCTAGTTACTTTAACATCTTCTTCATGGAAATGAAAACAAGTAAATTATAGACAGCTGATCATTTATATGTGTGCGTATTTGTTTGAAGAGTATTGGGCTTTTAGAAGAAATCTAGAGAAGAATTAACTTCATTAAAGAGCTTGGTTATTTTAATTATAGAAAACAGAGGAGCTACCTCTAGCCACAATGCCTGAGGGATTTGTATTACAGAGGACTTAAGTATCACTGAATAGCACACTGGGAGCTGGGAGATCTAGGTTCAGATTAGATACTCAGCTAAGTACATGACCATGGACAAAAATTTGTCTCTGAACTTGTTTTCTCATCTTTTTGTACCATTTGTAGCATGCTTCCTCTGAAAGTAACAGGAAACTCAACTCAAAATGAATTAAGAAAGTAAGGAAATTCATTGACTTATATAATGGGAAAAGGCAGAGAGTTGGCTAAACAAGAGGTTAATAATGTCATTGACGACATCTCTATGCTGTTGCCCCTCAGTTCCACCTTCAACTTAGGTCTGACTAGCCTTCTGGATACAAGATGTCTGCTGGCAACAACTGAGGGTGTCCACTTCTTTATTCAAGGCAGTGTGATGGTTGGGAAATGGGGTGGGGAGAAACAGAGTGCTTCACATCCATAGTGAGGGGAAGGTCCTGAGCTTTGTGCTGGTTGGAAGACCTTGAACCATTCAAGGCCAGTGACCAGGGAATGCCAAGTTAGACCAATCATGGTGGCACCCCCTCATGTCTAAAGATGACAAAGTGGAACTGGCTGACCTCTAGGGCACTTTCCAAATCTAAACCCATTGTGATTCCTTGAGCAGACTGTAAACCTATCTCTGTGGTCATCTTTTTCATTCAACTTTGTTTCTTTTATTATTGTTCTTGTCTACCTCTGAGCATAGGTCCCTGTGGAAGATAACAAACCTTCGAATGAAGTCGACAAGCTTTGGCATAGCTCAGACTTAGACTGAGGAAAGGAAGTGAAACTGACAAGATGAGGGTTGCTGTAAACTTCAGGGCAGAATGGAGTAACATCTTAATCATTAGGTACCAGGTGGACATGCCAATTTGGAGTGAGTGACTTGGAAGTGTGGAACCCTCAATGGATGTTTCCCAAGTTCTAATGCTCCCTTCTCTAGAGAGTGCTCACGCTCTTTGGAAAAGGAGGAAAATCTCTCATAATTACATTTTCCCCTCTGGTTTGCATTTTTAAAAAAAGTCTAGTACTCAAATCTGTAACACTGGCAAATCTCTCAGGCTCTTAAGGGAGTGGTTAAGGTTTTGTAGAAAATGTTTCTGAAGAGAAAATAGGCAGTGGGTCTCCACCCCTTCACACATTTTAGTAAATACTATCTTTTTCTTTCTTTCTTTTCTTTTTTTTTTTCCCAACTACTGCACTGAAAATTTTACCAGATGATTTCTCAAAGCTGACTTATGAACTAATTGGGCACTTCTGCTGTGCAGAGGAACAAAGACTTTTTTTATTGGTCCTCAGCTGAGGCATATACCTGTCTGATGGCGTTGGCTCATTCCGCACATGCTCAGTTGAACAGAAATCTTCATATTGAATACAACCTAACACAGCGGCAACACCCATAATCTCACTCCCTGGCTGACCCTGTACATCCACTCCCTCTAGTTGCATTTTTATACTGACATACCTAACATCTGTAGAAAGTAAAAGGAGCAGAGTATTTGGGGACTTGGGGAGGGGGGTGCAATATACAAAGGAATTTAAAGTCCCTGCCTTACTGACCTCTCTCGGGACTGTCTCTATTCAGAACAGGCGCTGGATAGATATTTGAGTTTGGGGCAGAATGCAGGATAAGCTGTCTCTATAAATTACCATTTGCTGTTGCACGTTCCTGGACAGTTTTTGTTTGGTCCTTTTCTTGTAGGTGGACAACACTTCTTCCACAGCCCTCGTTTTTATTAAGGAATGACAGAGGCACTAAAAGCATCCCCCGCCTAGCACGATCTGGAGTGAGAACCTCGCCACCTCTGTTCTTGCTTTCCCATTCATTAGGACCCTTTCCGAGCTTCCTTCCTCAGCAAAAACCGGGAAAGGCTTCGCGTGGTTACAAAAGGAGGGAGCGGCCGGCTTCCGAGCCTCACGCCTCAGAGAGCCAAGAACGTGCAGATCTTTTGTCCCCGACCCCTTCCGCGGCTCGGGCGCGGGGGTGACGACCCTGCCCCACCCCCGCCTAAGCAGATGCCGCCCCGGCGCCCTAGTCCCCCGCCCCTCGTAGATTCCCGGCGCCCGCCGGTTTGCCGTGACGTGGCCCGCGGCGCGCGCATGCGTCGCTCTGCCTGGTCGCTTTCCCGGGGCCACCGCCTCCCGACGGGCTGGAGTGGGCGGGGCCTGTGGTTCGGGAAGCCGCGCGGACGGAGCGGGAGGAGCGCGTGTGTCCTGTAGGCCGGTGCGCGGGGCTCGTGAGCTGGTCGGCGGCCGAGGCGGAGGAGGAGCTGAAGGCGGCGGCCGTGGCTCCCGCCCGCACGGAGAGCCAGTCCCACGAAGACCCCCTCCCACTCCCAGGCGGGCGGGCGGCAGCGGCGGCGGGAGGAGGAGAAGGAGGAGGGAGCGTCTCTGCCGCCGCCTCCTGGTCCCCAACGCCGATCTGCCGCCGCCACCTCCCTCCGCGGCGATCCTCCCTCCACGGTCCTGCCGCGGCCCCCCCCGTAGTCCGAGCTGCCCCGCGCCGAGCCGGAGCCAGCCTCGACAGAGGGAACGGTCGCGGCCTCGCGGCCCGCGCGGGCTGACGAGAGGAGAGCGAGGCACCGCGCGATCCCCGAGGATCCGCACGCCGGGCAGCGCGGCCCGAGCAGCGCGAGGAGCAGCGGGCGGGCGGGCGGCGCCGGGCCCGGGCCGCCCTCGCTCCTGCGCCCCGGCCCCGCCGCCCGCGCCGGGGCGGTCGCCAGCTGAGGAAGGCGCCGCAGTCTCCGGGCCTCGCCGCCCCGCTCGAGTGTCCTCGGCACCGAGGGCTCGCGGGTCCTGAGGGGAGGAGGCGAGCCAGGGGCCGGGCACTGAGCTCTTTGGCGCCCCCACCCCCGTTTTCGGAGCCCTCCACGCTGCGGCCACTGTCCCCTCCGGACCATGGCCGACGACGACGTGCTGTTCGAGGATGTGTACGAGCTGTGCGAGGTGATCGGCAAGTGAGTCTCCACGCGGGGGAGCGGGAGTGTGGGAAAATGCATTTAGTGATGCCCGGGTCCTTCCGCACCCGCACCCGCCCGGGTCTGCCCCCTGCCCTTCCTCCCCTCCGCCTCCCCTGTCCTCCTCACCCGGGAGTATTTATAGACGTGTACCTGGACCTCCAGCCGGGCGGGAGTCTGGGGGCTTCTCGGCGATCCGTGGAGGCCGATGAGCCGAGGTCGGCCCCCTTATGAGGCGTGGGGCCGGCTGAAATCTGCTGTCTGCATTTTATCTGACGGTTGCACAGGGACGTGGCAGAACCTATTTTATAGTTGCTTCCTGGGAACAGTTGGGCTTATTGTTACCTTGCGTGTACCACAGACCATTAAAGAAAAGAGCAGCTTGCATTTCATTGCTTCCGTGGAGAGACAGAGAAAGAACGTCCAGGGTCTTAAATTGTGGGGTGTGTGTCTATTGTGCATGGTATTAGATACATGCCTTTGTGTTCACCCCATGCCCAGATTGAAGGGGGTCATTTAAGACGGGGTGCGTTCGGTTTCAGCAAATTCTTCACCTGGTGTAGACCAATGTGGAAAGAGTTGGGGGGTTCCGAATTTTTAATGCCTCGTTATGCAATGACTGTTAAATCAGTGTTCGAGGCTTCCCTCGACTGTTGGGATGGTGGTTAGCGTGGTAGCGCCGTCTGCTTTGAGTCACCGGGCTGGTCCAGAATATAGAACTGACAGTCCAAATGCTCATCCTTTCATCTGTGTTGTATAATTACACTAGGGAAAAGCAGGGAATCAGATTAATCACAGGGCTGATTGAGAATTAAATCTGCAGTTCTTCATCTAATTGTCCATTCCTTAAATCTGTTTTGAATAGTTTCCTTTTCATTCTTGTCAAACAGTATTCCAAGTGCACAATCCTGCTAATTTGCTTGTGAGGGAAATGCTGGCGATCTGAAGTTGATTTCCTAGTTCAGCGTGTATTCTGTGGCTTTAGAAGTTGAGGAGATAAAATTGAAGAGAAATCTTTTGCCTAGTTTTTAAGGATTGGTAGATAGCTACCGTTGAAATATTTTACCTCTTTTTGGAAGTGGTGCTTTATTGTCTGTTTTAAGGTCCGCATTTGGGAAATGAAACCAAGACCTTAGAGCAGTTGGCTCAATCTCTTTTTTAAGTTGTCTGCAGTACTGGATTTCGATTTGTTTTAAGTGTGGATAACTCACTAATTTCCCTCCATGTTGAGGTATTACAGTGTTGCCTCACATGGTGAGATTGTGGGTAAAGCTTGCTACATACTTTCCTCAGATCCAATTGATACAAGGACATGTTACTCTTTGCCCCTATTGTTACATGACTGGCTTGTCTACTGGAAGAACAGTATCCAAATATGCTCTGTTAAGGTGGTTGTGGAAGTGCTCTAGAGCAGAGCAGTCTGTACAGTATATAATACGAGCCCCGTATGTAATTTTATATATGTAAAATTTGCATATGCAAATTTTCTAATAGCCACATTAAAAAGATTAAAAGCAAGTAGGTGCAATTAATTTTCACAAAATATTTTCTCTTACCCAATAGATCCAGACTATATCACGTCAACATGTAATCAGTATAGAAATCATTAGTGAGGTATTTTACGTCTTTTCTTTCATAATCTTCAAAATCCAGTGTGTATTTTACACTAACCATACATCTCCGTTCTGACACTAAGCTGAATTTTCATAGACATACTTGTTCTGTATTTAGGTTTCATAAAATTTGCATTTGCAAAAGTAGGTTCACATACCCAAGTTGTTGCAAACATACCTAAAAGTTTTCTAATAACTGAATTATCTCTTTCTAAATTTAATGTAAATTAATTAAAAAGAAATAAAATTAAAAATTCAGCTCCTCATTTGGATTAGCCACATTTCAAGTGCTTGTAGCCATATGTGAATAGCACAGTTTTAGAGAGACAAATATGTCAAAAAAAAAAAATCTTGGTTTCTTCATTCTTGGCATCCAAGGTAAATAAGGTGTTTCCCAAAAGCCCCCAAATGATTGCGTGGGGGAGCGGGGTGTGGGTGCCAAAGGGAATGATGTTTGTTGCGTCTCAGTTATATTTGATTCAAATGAGCCAGCAAAGTCGTAATCGGGAAATGTGAGATTAAAATGTTAGTTCTATTGTAATGATGGAATATAGGCATCATTGAATCAATGTTAGTAGCTAGTTCTGATTCCTTGAGATCTGAAAGAGTGATGATGTGATCTCTTTGGATATTGAAAAGAAAAGTGGTCAGCATCACATTAGCACAATCAGTATTCTGCTGACTTATAATTGATAGAATATTTTCAGGAAATGCCTCTGGGAGAACGAGATTCATCTCCTCTGATACTTCAGAGCTGCACAAGGAGGGGGGGAACAAGCTAATTTTGAGGTGATAGGTCCTCTGTGGCTACCTTAACTACTGTGAATGTGAAACCTTGTTCATATCCTACAAAGCCTGACTTGGTCAGTGCCGATTATAATATGTCGTTCCATGAAATAATGCATTCAAGGTAGGCTTTGTGGCAGAGAACATAATGATAGTGTTCCTCACCCTGTGTAAAGGTTGGAGGGTTTTCTCCGGTAAATTGTCTCAGCATATATTGATCTGAAAATTGAAATTCACTTGAGATTTTCTTGCAGGGTCTCTGACAGCAGGCATTTAAACTCAGAATTTGTTCAACTCTGGATTTAAAACAGAAAGCCCTTGAAGACATTCACTTTGCACAGAAAACCTTGATTGCTATCCAAGTTCTCTGGAATTGTGATTCTTCTTTTATAACTAAATTAGCATCACAAGTTGTGTTTGACCCCTAGGGTTTAACAGGTTTAAATTTTCACTGAAGTGCTTTAAAATGGATTTCACCTTTTTACCCATCTGTTGACTACCCACTCAACTCCCCTGCCTCGCTACTTAACTGCTCACTCACCCACCCTTTATTTTACGGGGAATCAGTTGTCTGATTCATTATGAATATTGGGAGATGCCTTTCCTTTTTTTTTTTTTTAATAATTTAAACTCTTTCCCCCTGTGTTTCTTATTTTTGAAAGTCTTGCAAGTGGTCCTTGAACGCCTATTGTTTCCATGACATTTTCCCATGTAACATCTTTCAAGTGACTGAAACAAACGGCCAATGCTGTCATTGTCCCAAAACTTCTTGTCTTAGCAAATGTAGCAAATTACTGGAAGGGAAAGGTATTATGCAAATACAGGTAATCGGCTAATTTTTATGGTCGTGAGCATTTACTGTATCTTTTGCAAATTGATGGTTTTATAGGCAAGTGCACAATCAGTAATATTACATGAAGG
Source organism: Capra hircus (assembly GCF_001704415.2). NCBI lineage: Eukaryota > Metazoa > Chordata > Mammalia > Artiodactyla > Bovidae > Capra > Capra hircus. Next base: position 741,367 of record NW_017189629.1, on the reverse strand, counting down.
AAATTTTAAAATGATTCATCCAAATTAAAATGTAGAAATGCCTACCTTCATGGTACAGCAGTTTTCTGTGAAAGACAGTAGCAAATTGTACACTGTTTTCGCCTTGTGTAGGCTGAATATTTTTGCCTGGGTATTTAGTAACCTGTAACTTCTGACTTTCCTGCTTTGGTAGGACATAAACTAAAATTGGGATGATGCAGTCTGACCCTTGCTCAAGGATGACATACAAGTTTGTGAGGCATGCTGTATTTGCTTACATCTCAAGAGCACTTATCATATTTAGTTACAGTTTCTTATTTATGGGTCACTCTCCCTAGCTAACAGGGAGCTTCTTGAGGGCAGGAAATATATCTTACATATCTTTCTTTATTATTAACACAAAACCTGCAATGTAACAGTTGTTCATTAGCTATGGAATGAATTGAGTAGTTTTATAATAAAATCTCATTGAAAGGCAAAAAGCATGTTTATCAACCTTAGAGCAATTATTGTCCCAAAAGGCTGTATTAAAGTAGTAGTTGACCACCTGGCTGCATATTAGAATCACCAGGGGAGCTTTTAAAAAAGATCAATGAGAGGGCCTTGTGTCAGAGCAATGAAATCAGAATCTCTGGGAGAGGGTTCTGGTCATTGGTATTTTTTTAAAGGTCTCTAAGTGATTCTAATGTGCAGGTATGATTGAGAGTCACTGGTTTAAAACTTAAGTTACGTATGTAATATTTGGGGACTGGCTTTTCAAAGGCTCACAGTTTTTAAAAAGTGGAATAAATATTTGGGGGGAAGTATCAAAGCCAAAAGACCAAGACATGGATTTTATTTTCTCTACACTGTGTGTTTGAGCCTTATTGTATTAACAATTTTGTTTCAGCCTATGTTTGCTGTTGATTTTTTTGGGGGTCTTTTAAGATTTACATTGATTTATGACACTCATCTAATGCTAACATGGTGATTGTCTGATGCTTGGAACAACATAGAACAAGGATTGCTTCAATTAACAGTTGATGATGGCTGTCTACTATGACGACTTAATTTAATACAAGGCATCTATCAGTTTAGTATGGATTGTGTTTGCACATACACTCTATTAAAAGGATATGGTTAAGTTGCTTATATACTTTAAATTTCCTACTTGCAGTTCCAATAGTACTGTTTGTCAGAGAATTGAGTTAAATGCAGTGTTTATGTAAAAACCAGATTAATAATATGCAGAATATATAATTTAGCATAGAGAAAAATTCAGCTTTACTAATTTGTCCTAATTACTATGACTTTCACATATATTGATTGGCCCAGTGATCTGGGTTTCTAGTACCATGGGGTAGAGCCGTGGGGAGGAACGGTGTTACATCATGTTGGAACATCTTTCCCAAGAATTTTAGCAAGACGTGATAGGTAAACTAGTTGTTCATGTTAGGAAATAAAGTCAAGTGAGAGCCTAAAGGAACCAAGAATTTTCCAGAAATGAGATGTTTCATGAAAGAAGTACTTGATCCGAGGGACAATCATTTAACAAGGGAAAAAGAAACACAATCACCAGCTAGAGTGCTGGTGCCCCAGAAAGATCAAGCTGTGGGGGATCAACTGAAGTCCTGCAGAGGAAAAGCATGTTACATGCAGATTCCTCCAGACGGCAGGTGTTATCAGGAGGGGGTAAGCAGTGGTGATCCCTGATGATGGAGTTTGATTCTAGGACCCCTTTGGAGTGAACTGAGCTTCTCAGTTGCTCATGTGCACAGCCTTCTCCGAGTATCTTCATGTCTGCTTTCTACAGACTGCTTTAGGACTTTAAGTGTGGTTTGCACGTGGTCTTCATAATATTTCCTGTGATTTTTCCCTTACCTTCCAAGACGGTGGCGTGTTCTGTGGCCTTGACACGTGCAGTTCCCCCCAACCCTCCATTTCTACCTCGTATCTGCAATGGTTTCACCTGCCGAACTATAGCTCCTTAATGTCCCTTATATTGTGTTTCTAGATAGCTCCTTTAAATTGAAAATTCTTTCACCATCCTTAGTGATAGCTCTACTCAGTAAATTAAGGAAGCAAACGTACCTCACTTTTGGAGATGGTGCTTGAATTATTGCATTTTGTAAATGTTTTCACATTTTAAATCTGGCAGAAATGGTTTAAAGGAACTTTGACATATGTTCACAAGTTAAAAAAAAATCTTTTGTAACTTAACATGTCTTTTTCATGAAGGGACGTTTATGCCTTCAAATATTAGGCATTTTACATACGTTAGCTCCTTTCATTGTACCCATTTTACAGAAAACGCTGAGATTCAGAGGGGTCAGTAACTTGCTCAAGAACACATGGGAATCCTACCAGTTCTAAAGCCTGTTTATTTCATGCTGCAGTCTGCTGTTGATTCCAGCTGTGAAAATACTGCAGTGGGTGTCCTTAAAGTAAGGCATATGTCTTCATTTCCAGAATTTACTGCAAATTTTAATTGTTCGACTTTTTGGTTAAATTTCTTACCTCTTCAGTAGATGCTCCATGCATGCATGCTCAGTCGCTTAATTGTATCTAACCCTGCGACTCCATGGACTGTAGCCCACCTGGCTCCTCTGTCCATGGGATTCTCCAGGCAAGAATACTGGAGTGGGTTGCCATTTCCTACTCCAGTGGGTCTTCCTGAACCCAGGGATCTCCTGCATCTCCTGAATTGGCAGGCAGATCCTTTACTATTGGGCCACGTGGGAAGCCCAGAGGTTCATTGTCTCATCTAATTTCATTTTTCTTTTTGTCTTTCTAATGAAATATCAGCGTTTGCCACCAGACTGATAAGTTTATGCATTCCTTAGCTATGGCAATGTAGAATCTTGACTATCCATCCAAAATATAATTTGTTTGGAACTTTCTCCACCCTTTTTACTCTCCAATTTTTCCCTTCGAATTCCCCTGCCCCAACAGACAGAATAGTTGATTGATTACTCCTAAGTTGCCAAACCAGAAGTAATGAGGTTTCAGAGATAGGTATTTGTTGAGAGTGGGGCAGGGTTCTTTCCACAGGGTAGTTATTCCTATATCCTGTGATAAAATATTGAAATTGTTTTCTCTGACTCTGAAAACTGTGTACTGAAACCACAGCTGCAGAGTGGTGAGTGTCTCCACTCTCTGTCAACACTGAGCACCTAAGTAATCAAGTGACTGAGTTAGTAATCAAGTGCAGGGCAGGTACCTAACCCCAGGCACAAGCTGATGGGGTGGGTGCACAGCTCTCACATTTTGGTTTTATTTTTTAGTTGATTTTCTACACTGGGAAGATTTTACTTCTGAAACTAGTTTGACTTAAAGTGAGAGTTCATATATGTTTCCAGTTTTAAAACTTAATAATATTCTGTTAACTTTCTTTTTATTAGTGTTTATAAAATTATAAAATTTTAAAATATAGTTGACACAAAAGTAAATAGTGAATGTCTCTCCTTTCTCCCACCATCCATAGCTCTATTCTCCAAAGGTAACCATTGTCCAGGGATCAAACCTGCACTCCCTGCATTGGGAGCAAGCAGTCTTAACCACGGGACCTCCAAGAAAGTCCCCAGTTTTTGTACATCTTCTGGAAGATTTTTGTTTAAAAACAGAATGGGCTCATATTTGTACATTCTACTGAAATATTCACTTTACATTGTAAATAGTATATCTGATGGCCTTTCCATATCCATCTATATATCTAACTCTGTCTTCCCTTAAACTGCAACCCAGTATTCCTTGATATGGATTGGCACTTTGAATTGAGTGCAGGCTATTTCTAAGTGATCATAGCTGGAAATACATGGGTGGAGTTTGAATGAGAGGTCTAGAATGATAGTGAAGATTTGGAAATCAACTTTGTGGAAGTTAAACTATGAATGAATGAGTTCTTGGGGGTTGATGGAACTAGCAGTGGGCTTTTGTGGTTTGGAGTATAACTCACGAAATTAGAAGAATTGGGATAGCTGGATCACAGAAGTCTCAAGGTGGGGCAGATCAATAATGTAAAATGCCGATGCACTGACTGAGGACCAAGAATAGGCTTGTCTATAACAGAGGCTATTTAAAGCATTTATCAAAATAAATATTAATATGATGCTTAATATTCCATTCCTCATGTGACTGAAAAGCAAGATTCTGACTTCATTTCTGTGGATGTTGGTACCATTAAACTGTCTTTCTGTGAATCTATCTCAACAACATAGTTGCTGCTGCTGCTGCTAAGTTGCTTCAGTCATGTTTGACTTTGTGCGGCCCCATGGACGGCAGCCCACCAGGCTCCCCCCGTCCCTGGGATTCTCCAGGCAAGAACACTGGAGTGGGTTGCCATTTCCTTCTCCAATGCAGGAAAGTGAAAAGTGAAAGTGAAGTCGCTCAGTCGTGTCCGACTCTTAGCGACCCCAAAGACTGCAGCCTACCAGGCTCCTCCGTCCATGGGATTTTCCAGGCAAGAGTACTGGAGTGGGTTGCCACTGCCTTCTCCACAACATAGTTAGGGTTAAAAAGAAGCACATTTTTTTTCTTTTTCACTTTACTTGTGTTTTGCAGATTCTGATGGCTGGCTTTTAGGTAAAACCATTTTTTTCCCTAAGGTTAGGTCTTTTTGATTCCCAAGCTTGGTGCCTAACTTGAATTAAATGGGCCCCTTTTAATGAAATGACAAAGTAAATTTTAGACACTTTAAATTTAAGTTCAAACCATTGTTCTCATATTAAATTCTTCACCTATAGGGAACTGAATTCTTCCATGCCTCAAGGTTTCTGGTCCCAGTTGGATAATTGTAATACTCTCCTCCCATTTTACACCCCTCTTACTCCCATCCCCCCAACTATATTCATTCGTTGGCCTTTTTTTAGTTGTCCACATCCATTCACATCAAGAAAGGATTACTTTATGATACTTGAGCCAGTTTCTTTGTATCTAAGTGCATATTGTTGCAATTCAACTTCTTATATTCTGTTACACATTCTTTTTCTATTTTTTTTAATTTCTTTTGATACTTTTTTTTACTTTGTTACCATTGTTTTGAATATTTGAATCATTTACAGATAAGAATGCTGATTGTGTCCTCTCTCCGGTGTAGTTTAATAACACAAAATATTATACATTGACTGTATCACAGGCTTCTAATTCTAACCCTGAGTTCAGAGTATTTTGGTATATTCAAATCTGGGATGGATTTAACCCTATGAAGATTTTAATGTTTTATGAAAACAATGTGATTAATTCAGTTACAGAGGTCTCTGGCTCTGGCTATCATGTGCAGATTACCATTGTAATATTGCTGTCTTATAGAACCGATAAGAAACATCATATCCTTCCTGCTTGCCCTTATCTATTTTTCCCCAAACATATGGATCAACAGTGCTTTGAAGACTGTAAGGCAGCCCCCTAAGATCTGATCTGGTAACCTTTGGGTACATTATCACCATTTTCTCCTTATTTATAGAAGGAATGATAGCTGCTTCATGAGCCATTTGCATGGATTAGTGATTGTGAAGTGCAGCATAAGTATTTTTAATTTCTAGAATGTCTCTGAGATACTCAAATTACTTTTGGCAGCTATGTAGATAAGTTTCAACAATTTCCAAATGTGCACTTTCTCAGTGCTAAACACAGGCTCTATTACATAAATAATACGGTGAAATGAACATTCTTTTCTACCATGTGTGTAAAATTTAGTGGTGCTAACATTCATTCATTTTTTCATTTAGGGATTCATTTCTAGCTGTGTGACCCTGAGCAAGTTAGTTAAGCTCTCTGAGCCTCAGTTTCTTTATATGTTAAATGAGGGTGATAGCATAGACCTTGCAGGGGTGTTGTGCTGATTGAATAAAGGAGTAGAGGAATACAGGTAGGGAAAATTAAAGAAATCTTAAAGTTCTTAAGATCAGGGGCTTCCCTGATAGCTCAGTTGGTAAAGAATCTGCCTGTAATACAGGAGACCCTGGTTCAATTCCTGGGTTGGGAAGATCTGCTGGGGAAGGGATAGGCTACCCACTACAGTATTCTTGGCTTTCCCTTGTGGCTCAGCTGGTAAAGAATCTGCCTGCAATGTGGGAGCCCTGGGTTCGATCCCTGGGTTGGGAAGATCCCCTGGAGAAGGGAACGGCTACCCACTCCAGTATTCTGGCCTGGAGAATTCCATGGACTGTATAGTCCGTGGGGTTGCATAGAGTTGGACATGACTGAGCTACTTTCACTTTAAAGTTCTTAAAAATGTTCACTTTGTTTTATTTTTTAAATTAATATTTCTTATATTTTTGAGAGCAGTTTTAGGTTCATAGCTCCTATTTAGTGACACTGGTAACATAACAATTCAAACAATAAGTACAAAACTAAATTCTACAGGGACAACTTTAGGAATTTGTTGTTCCCAGATCCTATGGTTTGAGTGCTCATTATGCACTGGACATGGTGTTAAATTCTTTAATTCTTTATATTTTTCTAATATAACCTTGGCCATAACCCTTCCTTTTGAGGCAGTCACCCCCCACTCCCCATTTTACAGATGAGGAAACTGAGAAATAAGGAGATTAGTAACTTACCCTGGACAAAGTGGCAATAATAAGTGGCAACGTGGGGATCTGCACCTTAGTAAATGTGACCTGGGCTTTCCCGGCGGCTCAGTGGTAAAAAACCTGCCTGCCAATGCAGGAGACTCGGGTTCAATCCCTGAATCAAGAAGATCCCCTGGAGAAGGAAATGGCCACCCACTCCAGTATTCTTGCCTGGAAAATTCCATGGACGGAGGAACATGGCAGGCTACAGTCCATGGGGTCTCAAAAGAGTCGGACACAACTTAGTGACTAAGCAACAACATACGCAACCTGAGTGCCTGCTCTTTAGTAATGTTACACTGCTTCTCATTTAGTATAAACAGAGACCGGTTGTCTTTTAAGAGGTAGTCCAAAGTATAAGCCTCTAATATTCTGATTTTAGGTGTTTTAGCAGATTACTAGAATGTCTTTTTTTGAGTAACAGCTGTATTGAGGTATAATTCACATACCATCCAGTTCACCCGTTTAAGGTGTACAATCAGTGGTTTTTTGTATAGCCACAGGGTTGTGCATGGTGACCGTAATACATTTCTGAACATTTTCATCACCCCTAAAGGAACTCTGAATACTTTAACTCTTACTCCTCATCCCTCCCTACCCTAGGTAATGATTAGTCTGCTTTCTGTCTCTACGGATGTGCTTATGCTGGACATTTCACGCAAATGGAATAATACAATATATTGTAGCCTTTTGTGACTGCCTTCTTTTTCCTAAGCATAAGGTTTTCAAGGTTTATCCTTGTTGTAGATGTTATCAGTACTTCATTCCTTTTATAAGGCCCAATAGTATTCTATCGTGTGGCTTGACCACATTTGTTAATCTTTTTGTCAATTCATGACAAAATTAATTAATGACAAATTAATTCATTTGGGTGGTATTCGTCTTTTGGCTATTATAATTAATCCTGCTGTGGACATTCATGTGCAAGTTTTGTTTTTATTTCTCTTAGGTATATACTTAGAAGTGGAATTGCTGGGTCAAATGGTAACTCTCTTTGTTTTCCAAAGTGTACCATTTTACATTCCCACCAGTGGTCTATGAGAGTTAGAATGCTTTCTAATCAGGTGAGTACTATCAGAGTTTGCCTACAGAGTCTGTTTGACACTGTGACATAAAGCAAATTTTACGGGTTGTTGGTCAAGCTTTTATCTCGTGGACATGTTTATACTGATCTTCAACAATTTTAGATATTTGTAGACCAAGGGTTGGTAAACTATCTGTAAAGTACCAGATTGTAAATATTTTAAGCTTGACGAGCCACACATCTGTCACAGCTACTCAGACTCTGACATTGTGATGTGAAGACAACCATGGGAAAACAAATTAGTGTGGCTGTGTTCCAGTGAAACTTTATTTACAAAAATAGGTGGTGGGCTAGATTTGGCCCTGGGCTTTAGTTTGCTGATCCTGTTATAGATTAAAAATGAAGCTGGAGCTGACTGTCCAGTTCCCAGTCTTGTTTACCTTCAAGGTTGGAGAATAGTAGTCTGAATAGCCCCATAGTAGTAGGTTGTTTCTACAAAATATAAAGATATTGGTCCACTGAAATAGTTTCACTGTTAAATGGAGAAATACTATACATTTAGGTGGTTTTGTTTGTTTGTGTGTGTGTGTGTGTGTGTGTGTTTATTGCTTTTGGATTCTCTTTTTGACCCTAAGCTAAAGGGGAAGAAACTCATTAACATTCTTATTGTCTGACTGGAGACAGTAGAAATGTGGAGTGCCTGAAAACATTTGTTTCCTTCATTCTTATTGCCCGTGGCATGGATGAAAGCAGAGTTGAGAACATACTAGAAATTGTCAGAAATGGAATATTTGAAAAAACATAATAGCTTTAAAAAAATTAGGGGGAACAACACTCACTAAATCTCCATCCCTAATTGGAGAGTTATGATGTGCCATCTATGTATATTTTATGACTTCACCAAGAGCCCTTGCTAGAGTCATTGTTTGTTTGTTTTTAATATAAATTTATTTATTTTAATTGGAGGCTAATTACTTTACAATATTGTATTGGTTTTGCTATACATCAACATGAATCCGCCATGGGTGTATGTAGTATAAATAAAACTTCACAATTCTCTTTTGTATCTGAAATCCATTTTACACAATATATTTTGAGGTAGTAGACATATACTATTTAGGGTACTTTGTGGCTTAAAATAAAACTGTCATTGTATCTTTGGTACATAGGAAAGATAGTATTCTTTGAGCTTATAGATTTACATCAATCGTTTGCAAGACTGTTTTAGATTATAATTTTTGTAGTGTTGAGAAAAGCTCCAAAGATTGTGTTAAAAGAAGGAGTTTTGTAGCAACCTCTGTCTTTGCATTTGGACATTTGACAGATGAATTAATTGTTCATTATGTGAAATTTCAAAACTGAGACAAGGAGAATCCCAGAGTATGTATTTAGGAAACCGCCATATATAGGATTTATGGATATTGTAGTGTTCTTTTATGTAACCTCCCCAGATTTTATTATGGCAGCAGTGTCCACATCTTAATCACAAAGAAAATGAGGTGGAAAGACTCTGAAGTTGTATTCTCTGATATGATTGGGCACCAAATCTAAATTACCTACAAATACAGAAGAGCATTTTATCTACTAGGTCATGTTACACTGTCAAGTAGAAGAATGATCATGTTGAAATCTATTTAGACCACTTACTTTGATGAAAACACTTCTTAGGTTGGCTTCAGAGAACAGTAAAAGGCATCTCTTCCTATGATAATTTGTGGACAGTATTACTTATATTGCATTATTCAGGCTAGAAGTTTTTGCTGAATTTCATCTGAGCCATTAGTTCAGAAGCAGAATGGTGAGCTTTTATGTAGAACCTTCACTGGTCTTCTTAGGCTTAATATTGTCTTAACTGGATCTTTGTCCCAGCAGTAGTATCTGGCACTGGATTTGAGATTATCTTTTTCATATTTTTTCTTTAATTTAGTCACTTGTAAAATAATTAGACACTTGTAAAACAAACAAGAGGGCATTTTCACTAAGGACTTTCTTTAATTATATTTCATGTAAATTAAAAAAAATCATTACTGGAATATACAGATCACAGGTTAAAGTGACCATGTAATTAATCTCACATTATAATCAACATGTGTAATACTTTTAAAAGCATGCCAATAAGAATGGAAAACAACCCTCTACTGACCATCCATATTATAGATTATATTCCTTTCCTTGGTTTTCTTTTTAAAAGCATTTCCCTCTTAAAATGGATGTAAAAATAATTTGTGTAAGTATCTGTTCAAATGAATACATGATCACTGTTGCAGAAAGAGCCTGGGAATATGGAGGGGGAGATTGTAGGCTTGCTGCTCTATTTTTTGGATTATCTCCATTAATAGTATTTCTCCCATTGCTGAGTGTTTCTCTTGTACTGCTGGGAAGGGATCACCACACTTCTGTAATCTATGACCCACTTACACTAAAGGTCGAGCATGTTTTAAATTGTGATCTGATTAAAGTTGAGGCTTCTTGGTTAGACTTGCTGCGATGGCCTCAGAATTAGCCCCATAAATGTAAATATGGACTTGAAGATCTTATTAGAGTGACCCTTTTCCCCATGAAGATACATTCATAGACATAGTCTTGCAAAGCCATGTACAAGTTGGATTTGATAAGTGCAGTTCAGAACTTACTAGGAAAAGTAGTATTTTAAGGAAAGAATTTTAGTTGTGACAAATCAGCATTTGGTTTATTTTCCTCAGTTTCATTATCTTGTAAAAGAAGGATGAAAGTGAAAGTCGCTCAGTCGTGTCCAACTCTTTGCGACCCCATGGACTATACAGTCCGTGGAATTCTCCAGGCCAGAATACTGGAGTGGGTAGCCTTTCCCTTCTCCAGGGGATTGTCCCAAACCAGGGATTGAACTCAGGTCTCCCGTATTGCAGGCAGATTCTTTACCAGCTGAGCCCCAAGGGAAGCAAAAGAAGGATAGTAAAGGTTATATTTGATCTACCTCATTTGATCCTTATGAACACAAAATGACATAATTTTTCAAATATCTTAAACTATCTTAGATACATTATTTTGCAATGAAGCACTTCTAATTAGAAATGGGCTTTGTTAAGTATATTTTGATTTTGCAAGATTCATTTACCATTGTCTGTAAAACTGATTTGATTTTCTTATTTGATTTCTAGAGCTTTATAGGACTTGGGACATGTTGGGTGAAAAATATTGAATAAAGACATATGAGGAAGACTTGTGTGTATTTCACTAATGGGGTAATGTTTACATTGAGGTCAGTGAAGGAAAAATCCTGTCTAGTGTGTTTCTCCTTGCTTTTCTTTAAATGAATTTTATTTGAGCTTTGAAGTTTGGAACTCACTACAAGTGGCAGAATTTTGTAGTCAATCTGGTGTGCACTTTGGCAGCTACTTAAAATGTTGAACTTCCTATTTAGTAGTGAATTGATGCTTTTGAACTGTGGTGTTGGAGAAGACTCTTGAGAGTCCCTTGGACTGCAAGGAGATCGAACCAGTCCATTCTAAAGGAGATCAGCCCTGGGTGTTCCTTGGAAGGAATGATGCTAAAACTGTAACTCCAGTACTTTGGCCACCTCATGCAGAGTTGACTCATTGGAAAAGACTCTGATGCTGGGAGGGATTGGGGGCAGGAGGAAAAGGGGACGAGAGAGGATGAGATGGCTGGATGGCATCACTGACTCGATGGACGTGAGTTTGAGTGAGCTCTGGGGGATGGTGATGGACAGGGAAGCCTGGCGTGCTGCAATTCATGGGGTCGCAAAGAGTCGGACACGACTGAGAGACTGAACTGAATAGAGCAGTGGTTCTTAAGGGTGGACTTCATCCTCACCAGCAGAGCAGTATCACCTGGGGATTTGTTAGAAATGCAGATTCTCAGGCCCCAGCCCTATAGATCAGAAGCTCTAGGGGGTGGGACCCAGCAATTTCCTTTTTAACAGTTCTCCAAGGGATGCTGAGGCCCATTAAAATTAGAGAAGCATTGATTTAGAACTGTAGATCAGAGCTCAATAAACTATGGCCCAAGGGCCAAGTCTGCCCACTGTCTGTTTTTGTAAATAAAGTTTTTCTGGGGTATAGCCACACTCATCCACTTAAATAATGTCTGTGACTGCTTTCACACTACAAGGGCAGAGTTGAGTAGTTGCAGCAGAGACCATATGGTCCACAAAGCCTAAAACATTTGCTTTCTGACCCTTAACACAAAAAGTTTGCTGATCCCAGCCCAAGTTGAAGCCTTAGTATTGATTTCTTTCCCATAATAACTGAACTACGAATATATGAAATCAACAGGTAAACACCAATTTTTTTCCGTTTACTCCTGCCCATTGCTCTCTCTGATGTCAAATTATTGCTCAGTGACTAGAGACTTGTGAATAAAAGTAATATACCACTGTGCCCTTTCCTTCTATGTTTGATAATAGTGGTCGCCTGTTTAACAATTCTGTGACATTTCCTCACTGATTTTTGCACTGGGATGTCCTTGGTTTTGCTGTACTCCAGTGTAACCTAACTTAGTGATCTATTATATATTATAGTCTTCATTTCTCCCAATTTTTGCTGCCTTTTTTACTACCCCAAGAAAAAAACTCACTTTGTGACTGCAAAGTTTCGGAATTCACTGGAGCTGTTTGGTGTACTCTAAGCCATTGAAACAGCATCATCCCATTTGGAAAATTTTTATCCTTGGCCTGGAGTGCTTTAGTCACTTGTACTTCACAAAGATGTTTATGAAGACATAGATAATGAATACTGTGGGTAATCTTAGGATGTTTACTGGATGAGTTTTCGTTAGCCTTCCCATAACCAAGGATGGCTATTTCTATCCTTAGCTGGATTTATTGCACCCTCCCTCAATATTCTTTTGTACTTGCTCTCAGGCTTTAAGGTAACTGGTGGTCAGTATCATATAAAATCCACGAACTGAATTTCAGTGTTGTTTTTATCGATGCACTTGGAATCCTTCTCTCTACCCACACCACTGAAGGAAGTGGGGGTGGGGGGAGGCCTTCTCCTAGTCTCCATTAGTTCTCTTAGTAAGATCAGGCAAAAGTGTCGTTTTTGCAGCTCTGACTCCCTGGGTGTACATGACTGATGTTTCAAATTAGGAAACACGACTTGTTCAAATGATACTGAGCTGTATTGTTGGTGAGTTTGTTAGGCCCATGATTTCTTTCAGTCAACTCGGGTTGACTACTTTGGTAGGAGAATCTGGGTAAGACACAGGAAATCGTGAGCTTAAGACTGAAAATGGTTGAGTTAGACCTTTCATTTTAGGATGTGCCAGTCAAGTTAATTCATACCATTTGCCCTGCTTTCTCATCCTGGAGGCAAGGTACAGGAAGAGAAGGTCAGACAGAGGCCAGCCCTCAAAGTGTGGCTGCTGCTGCTGCTAAGTCACTTCAGTCGTGTCCGACTCTGTGTGACTCCGTAGACGGCAGCCCACTAGGCTGCCCCATCCCTGGGATTCTCTAGGCAAGAACACTGGAGTAGGTTGCCATTTCCTTCTCCAGTGCATGAAAGTGAAAAGTGAAAGGGAAGTCGCTCAGTCGTGTCTGACTCTTAGCGACCCCATGGACTGCAGCCCACCAGGCTCCTCTGTCCATGGGATTTTCCAGGCAAGAGTACTGGAGTGGGGTGCCATTGCCTTCTCCACAAAGTGTGGCTACTTAGTTCTATTGTCGGAAGCAACCCATGTACCAGAGAACTTGAGCTTTACTGTTTTGTACAATATAGTGTGGAAATGCAGTTTTAAGAACTAAACTGTTATTTATAGCTGTGAATAAAATGTGAACTCTTTAAGAGGGAGCAGTGTTCTGCAGCCTTATTGCCCCAGTCAGCACAGTAGCCACCCACACGAATCATCTGAACAGCCTCATCGTTTCTGTTTTATCTACCTGAAAATAGGGGTCAGGGGTGGGTAGTGGTGAAAGATTGGGGAATCATGGCACACTTCAGGCAAGAGAAGTTCTCTGGTGACTGGCTGTGTTGTTCTCCTTTGTCATGCACGGCAGTCTGGGATGCCCCTGTGGAGCTGGAGGTAAGCTTTAATAGTTCCTTTTTGTTCCTCGGCAGCTGGCAGTGCCTGGGAGCTGGGTGCTACTTCCCTAGAAGCAGCTACGATAGAAGAGTTCTGCCAAATGCGTGGATTTTAAGCCATTTGAAAAGCTATAATGTTCAGACTAAGAATTTCTTAGTAGGCAGAGAGTGTCATTTAAGGGTACTTCTGCTGCAAAGATAAGGTTCATTATGAAATAGACACTGCAACAAGGCATCCATGTGACAGAAACTTATTGGAGCTTGTGTACTTTTCAAACCACATATTTCTTTAATATATTTTTTCAGCTTCATTAGGTCAGGATTCATGGCTGTTATAGCTGCTGCTGTCTCTCTACAGCTAGGACAGCATCTGGCACACAGTCAATTTTCATCATATAGTTGTTGAGCCAATTCAGAGGAGGGAGGGTGTAGATGAACACAACGAAAAATGATAAAATCTGACCCATAATGCACAAAGTCAGGAGTTCAGATTTTCATTTAGTGCTGATATTTTGCTGCTTTAAAAACCATCTAATTCTCATCATGTCCCTATGAGATAGGTTAGCAGATACAGAATTGTACAGTATATGCTGAACATAATGATGGAATCCTGAATAACACTTAGCATCCCTATTGAGAACTGTCAGATCATTGTTACAATTAAACTAGATGAAGAAAAGACATTTCTAAGGTTGAAATGGAATGGAGAATTTTATGGTGAGTACAATTACTAAGACCTGCTTACCAGATCTGTCTAAAAAGACATCCTTATTTGTAAAATGGAGACAATAGGATCTACCTCATAGGATTGTTTTAATGACTAAATGAAACCATGGCTATAAAGCACGGTTACTGGCACCTTGTAAACACTCAATAAACATGAGTTGCTTTCATCATCAACAGAAAGTTTTGAGAGCCAAGCTCTGTGCCAAGTACATCCTCCTTCCAGGTGTTGCACCAATTTCCTTTGCCTCTCTCCTTGCTGCCTCATTCCTTATTCCATCTGGAGCATCCAGAGTGAGGTATGAAGCTGGGTTGGACCTCCAGTCACTTAGACCATCCCCGCCTGACCTTGAACAAAGGTAAGAGGCCAGAGGTAATCCTGGCCATCTTCCTAATACTCTAGCCACTGACCAGACATGGCTATTCAATGTTAAATGAAATTTAAAATTCATTAAATAGATATTTCTCCAAAGAAGATTTACAAATGGCCCATAAACATGAAAAGGTGCTTAGCATCATTAGTCTTTCAGTTCAGTTCAGTTCAGTCGCTCAGTCGTGTCCGACTTTTTGCGACCCCATGAATTGCAGCACGCCAGGCCTCCCTGTCCATCACCAACTCCCGGAGTTCACTCAGATTCACGTCCATCGAGTCGGTGATGCCATCCAGCCATCTCATCCTCTGTCGTCCCCTTCTCCTCCTGCCCCCAATCCCTCCCAGCATCAGAATCTTTTCCAATGAGTCAACTCTTCACATGAGATGGCCAAAGTCCTGGAGTTTCAGCTTTAACATCATTCCTTCCAAGGAAAACCCAGGGCTGATCTCTTTCAGAATGGACTGGCTGGATCTCCTTGCAGTCCAAGGAACTCTCAAGAGTCTTCTCCAGCACCACAATTCAAAAGCATCAATTCTTCAGTGCTCAGCCTTCTTCACAGTCCAACTCTCACATCCATACGTGACCACTGGGAAAACCATAGCTTTGACTAGACGGACCTTTGTTGGCAAAGTGATGTCTCTGCTTTTGAATATGCTAAGTGGTCCTTAGAAAGCATCACTATGAACAAAGCTAGTGGAGGTGATGGATTTCCAGTTGAGCTATTTCACATCCTGAAAGATGATGCTGTGAAAGTGCTGCACTCAATATGCCAGCAAATTTGGAAAACTCAGCAGTGGCCACAGGACTGGAAAAGGTCAGTTTTCATTCCAATCCCAAAGAAAGGCAATGACAAAGAATGCTCAAACTACTGCACAGTTGCACTCATCTCACATGCTAGTAAAGTAATGCTCAAAATTATCTAAGCCAGGCTTCAGCAGTACGTGAACCATGAACTTCCAGATGTTCGAGCTGGTTTTAGAAAAGGCAGAGGAACCAGAAATCAAATTGCCAACATCCGCTGGATCATGGAAAAAGCAAGAGAGTTCCAGAAAAACATCTATTTCTGCTTTATTGACTATGCCAAAGCCTTTGACTGTGTGGATCACAATAAACTGTGGAAAATTCTGAAAGAGATAGGAATACCAGACCACGTGACCTGCCTCTTGAGAAACCTATATGCAGGTCAGGAAGCAACAGTGAGAACTGGACATGGAACAACAGACTGCTTCCAAATAGCAAAAGGAGTATGTCAAGGCTGTATATTGTCATCCTGCTTATTTAACTTATATGCAGAGTACATCATGAGAAACGCTGGGCTGGAAGAAGCACAAGCTGGAATCAAGATTGCTGGGAGAAATGTCAATAACCTCAGATATGCAGATGACACCACCCTTATGGCAGAAAGTGAAGAGGAACTAAAAAGCCTCTTGATGAAAGTGAAAGAGGAGAGTGAAAAAGTTGGCTTAAAGCTCAACATTCAGAAAACAAAGATCATGGCATGTGGCCCCATCATTTCATGGCAAATAGATGGGGAAACAGTGGAAACAGTGTCAGACCTTATTTTTGGGGGCTCCAAAATCACTGCAGATGGTGACTGCAGCCATGAAATTAAAAGACGTTTACTCCTTGAAAGGAAAGTTATGACCAACCTAGATAGCATTGGTCATTAGGGAAGTGCAAATCAAAACCACAATGAGATATCAGTTAACACGCACCAGGATGGTTGGAGTCCGAAAGACAGACAATAACAAATGTTGGTGAGGATGTGTAGAAATTGGATCTTTCATACTTTGCTGATGGAAATGTAAAATGGTGCAGCCACTGTGGGAAACACTCTGTAGTTCTTCAGACGGTTATAGTTTCTACAACCTATCAATTCCACTCCTAGGTACATACCCAGGAAAATTGGAAGCATATATTCACACAAAACACTTGTAGAGCAATGTCCATAGCAGCATTATTCATAATAGCCAAAAAGTGGAAACAACCCAGATGGCCATTGACTGATGAATAGATAAACAAAATGTAGTTGTACACAGTGGAGTATTATTAGGCCATAAAAGAAATAAGAAATGAAGTGCTAATATGTGCTACCATGAGGATGAACCTTGAAAACATTACACTAAGTGAAAGAAACCAGATGGAAAAGACCACATATTGTATGATTTCATTTATATGAGATGTTCAGAACTGGCAAATTTATTGAGACAGAAACTAGATTAGTGGTTGCCAGAGGCTAAGGGGGAAGGAGAGGATAGGGAGTGATGGCTAATGGGGATAGAGTTTCTTTCTGAGATTATTAAAATATTCTGGAATTAGATAATTAGATAAGCACTATGCTTGTTGATCGAGACATATCTTTGTGAATATACTAGAAAACAGTGAATTGTATACTTTAAAAGGGTGAACTTTATGATATGTGAATTGTATCTTCCTCACCTTGTCTGTTTTTTCTAATTTTCTTTTCCCATTTCTTAGTCTTGGTATCTGTCTTTCATGTTAGAGGTAGCCCTCCAACAAATAGTTGAGCAGGTTGCTTCTATTATGAAAAACTTGATTGGAAAGTCAGTGGACACGAATGGGGCTTGCTGACTGGGTTTCTCTGGTTGGGGGAAACCAGGATATTTATGAGGAACTAACTGTGAGGTAGTTTTTTTTTTTTTTTTTCCTTAAGCCAGTCAGTTTTTCTTCCTAGGACTCCTTGAATCTCTTGTGGGAGGGAATTTGAGGGTAATAAGCTCAAATCTAGTATTCAGAAGCCCAGTCTGGAAAGGGCTGGATCTTTCACCCTTGGCTGAGCAGATGTTTGCCTACTCCTTGTTTGTGGTCGAGCATCCCATTCTGTTCTTGGTTATGACTGGTGTTCCTGAGTTCAACCTCTCCATAAAGTCTTCTGCTGTGTGGAGAAAAGGCAATTACCTGATCCTCTGGTTGAGGAGAAAGAATCTGAGAGTCTTACTGTTCTTCTAAAGGATTTCCTCTTCGCTCCCCACACCCCCCCCCCTTTCTTAAAAGTAAATTCCTATTTCCTTCAGATGTCCCTGGAAACTTCACTTCTTGAACTTTTTACCTTCTGCTTTTCCAAGGCCCTCAGGAATGAACTGGCTTACTTGCTTCAGTTTAGGTGCCCTCACTGGAGGTACTTGGCAGAAGGAAGAAAGATACAGCCAAGTTAGTTGCCTTTTTTCAAACTGTTTTCATCTAAAATTTTGTAGACCTCTCTCTCTCAGATTCTCTCCCACTTTCTTTATCTTGTTTTATATCTTTCCTAATTCTTCACTCTCATGGCTTCTGAAAGGAGATTGATAAATGTTTATATTCAATCAACTGTGTTTAATCTAAAGCCCCTCCCTCCATCAAAACTCTCTTTCTTAGCTTTCTAATTACTTCTTGGTTATCTGGCTCCATGATTAGAATATGGGCTTCTCCGAGGCAGAAACCACGGATTTTATATCTCTAGCACTACATAATGTCTTGAGTATGGTAGGGTTATTAAATGCATGGACTTTGAATGTGTGCCCCAATCCGTGGCTTCATATTTCAGGCAGTTTACCAGTCTGCCTTGGGCTTTACTTTCTTCTTGTATAGAAATTCAAGTGAAACAGTGAAATCCTTCTGGTAGAAAAGTTAAGAAGCTCTCCTCTTTCCTTGTGTGTGTGTTGTGTGTTAGTTGCTCTGTCGTGTCCAATTCTTTTGCAACCCCATGGACTGTAGCCCGCCTGGCTCCTTTGTCTCTGGGATTCTCCAGGCAAGAATACTGAAGTGGGTTGCCATTTCCTCCTCCAGGGGATCTTCCCGACCCAGGGACTGAACCCGCATCTTGTGTGTCTCTTGCACTGTAGGTGGATTCTTTACCCCCTGAACCATCAGGGAAGCCTTTCTTCTATCTTTCTTTGATCCTTGCTAATTCCTTATCCTTATCCATCTTGTCCATCACTTCATGGCAAATAGATGGGGAAACAATGGAAACAGTGAGAGACTTTATTTTTGGGAGCTCCAAAATCACCGCTGATGGTGACTGCAGCCATGAAATTAAAAGACACTTGCTCCTTGGAAGAAAAGCTATGATCAACCTGGACAGCATATTAAAAAGCAAAGACATTACTTTGCCAACAAAGGTCCGTCTAGTCAAAGCTATGGTTTTTCCAGTAGTCATGTATGGATGTGACAGTTGGACCATAAAGAAAGCTGAGTGCTCAAGAATTGATGCTTTTGAACTATGGTGTTGGAGAAGACTCTTGAGAGTCCCTTGGACTACAAGGAGATCCAACCAGTCCATCTTAAAGGAAATCAGTCCTGAATATTCATTGGAAGGACTGATGTTGAAGCTGAAACTCCAATAGTTTGGCCACCTGATGTGAAGAACTGACTCACTAGAAAAGACCTTGTTGCTTGGAAAGATTAAAGGCAGGAGGAGAAGGGGACAACAGAGGATAAGATGGTTGGATGGCATCACTGACTCGATGGACATGAGTTTAAGTAAACTCTAGGAGTTGGTGATGGACAGAGAGGCCTGGCATGCTGCAGTCCATGGGGGTCACAGAGTCGAACCCAACTGAGCTACTGAGCTGAATTCCTTATCCACAGTACATCTAATGCAAGGCCTTACATTTGTCCAACTTGCCAGAACTCCAAGAATATGTCAGAGCTTTAAGCCCCCTATGACTGTCTCATTCCCCTGAGCTCCCTTTTGTGTCTTGGACTGAGGTCTTGTTTACCCCAACCATTATTGCAGCTTTAGGCAGCTGTGATGTTTGTTTGCTAATAATCCCTATTGTTTTCAACAATGCTACAGGCCTGGAGCTTTCCCTTGGAGCTCCAAATCGGCTCAACTCCACAACGTCAGTGTCCACAGAGCTATAAAGCCACAGAATTGTAGCGGGGGGTAATGGAAGCAGCTCCAAGTTAAAATGCCAGAGATACTGCCTGTCTTACCTAGGATTGTTAGTACCTGCTGTCTGAATATATTTTTGATACCCATTTATAGTTTGATAGCTTTTCATTTAGTATAAGTACTTCTTCATGTCCTTGATAATTCATTATAAATAATTGCTGATGGCTGTGTATCATCTCATCGTTTGGATGTCTCATAATTTATTTGATAATTCCCCTGTTGTTGGACTTCAGATAATTACTTGTTTAATTTGTTTCCCTTTCCCCAAAGGCTCTAAACTCAAAAGAGGGCTGGGACTGTTCTGTTGACTATTTCATCTTCAGTGCCTGACAGTAATTTTTGTTGAAAGGTTTTTCTCAAATTTAAAAATATTACAATAAATAACACTTTGAAGGGTGTCTTACTGCCAAAGCTTTATTCAGATTTCAGGTTATTTTCTAAGAATGACATCCAGAAATGTAATTGCCTGGTCAAAGGATAGAGACATTTTTAAGCCTGTTGACATAAGTTGCCTGGTTGATTTCTAGAAAGATTCTGCCAGAATGTCTTCTTTCAACAGCAAATGGTATCCCTAACTGTGTATTTGGCAACATTTAACATGCCAGTTGCTTAAGTTTTATTGACCTGATGGGCAAAAATGTTATCTCATTGAACTGTTTCGTCTTTTTGATAACCAATGAAAGTATTCATTTTCCTCATGCTTGATTTTTTTGTTTTCTTTCTATAAATTGGCCATTTGGGTTTTTCCTCCATTTTCCTATTAGTTACCTAATGTTTTTCTTGCTAATTTAGCTAAACTTTATCAAACGTGTTAACCTATTATCATTGTCTTTCAGATATTTTTCAAGTTATTTTTCATTCTGTTTCTGATGAGTTTGGACATGTGGAAACTGACAGTCATACAGAAGGGGCATCTTTATTTGGCGTGATTAGCTCTCATTGCTGGTCTGCTTAATAGGAACAGGTATCCTAAAAAAAGTTTATGTATCTTCAACGTTAAAGCTTCAGAATACACATTAAATAGCTAATCCTTTTATCTTGGGCTGCTTTTCTTTGAATATGAGTCTAATTGATTAAGAATCTGCAATGTATTTCTTTTTTTTTACATCTCATCCAAAATTCATCATCAATGATTTCTAGTTTTAGTTTCTTTAAAATGGAGTGATACCTTATGAGCTGTAATTGTTGCAGAATCCTTTCAGGTATTTAAAAATCCACTCCTCCACCCCCACCCCCCACTCCCCCTCCAGGTCTTTAGCAGGTTTGTCACCCATGTTAAATTCAACATCACCTTTATCTGGGCTTCCCTGGTGGCTCAGAGGTTAGAGCGTCTGCCTGGAACGCGGGAGACCTGGGTTCAATCCCTGGGTCGGGAAGATCCCCTAGAGAAGGAAATGGCTCCGCACTCCAGTATTCTTTTCTGGAGAATCCCATGGACGGAGGAGCCTGGTGGGCTACAGTCCATAGGGTAGCAAAAAGTAGGACACGACTGAGCCACTTCACTTCACTTCACTTCACCTTTATCTGGTTTTTCTAGCCAGTTCCTCTGTTTTTGCACTCACATCTGATAGATGTGACTTATAATTAAGAATTATAGTAACAGGCACACAACTAGCATAAAGAAGAACACATTTGGAAACAAACATAAATAACTCCTGGTAAGTAGGCAATTTGTAGAGCTCATAGGCAGGTGTACCACACAGTAGCCTGTTTGCCTTGAGCAGTCACTGTGCTGTAGGCATTCATTAGGTTTCTACATGGGTTGACAGGGGCTGGTGGGGGGCAGGTGGCGGATGGGGGAATGGGTCAATCTGCGAAATTGGTCGTGTGGAGGTTGATTAGGAGAGCTTCTAATCATAGTCCAGCTCTGTCAGTCCTTCCCTTTGTTCTTTCTGTAACTGTTTGGATGCTTAGAAAGTCCTTCCCTTCCTGGGAGTCGTGTGGTAATTCACCTACATCTCTCTCTTGATTTTGATTTATGTCTTACATTTAACTCTTTGATGTATCTGAAATTTATTTTATTTTTTGGTATGAAGTTAAGATCTAAATAGATTTTTTTTTTGTAGTCCTCAAATAATGTGCTGGTGTTGCTAGTATAACAGGTGCTGTCTTAAACGTTACTGGTCAAAAGTGTCATTTCTGGTTAACAACTGCTCTAGTCTTGGAAGTGGATGGTCAGTATAGTCCTTGGGTTGCAGCAAGGCATGTAGTGAATAGATATTTTACACAGACAAACACACACCAAGAAATGGGTATTTGCCAAGAAACCCCTTTTAGAACCCTGGGCCTGCCCCAAATGGTGATTTGAAGGGGCACCTGACCAAC
This sequence comes from Capra hircus, assembly GCF_001704415.2. NCBI lineage: Eukaryota > Metazoa > Chordata > Mammalia > Artiodactyla > Bovidae > Capra > Capra hircus. The sequence goes on along the minus strand of NW_017189629.1, from coordinate 719,477 downwards.
CTAGATAGCATATTCAAAAGCAGAGACGTTATTTTGCCAACAAAAGTCCGTCTAGTCAAGGCTATGGTTTTTCCTGTGATCATGTATAGATGTTGAGAGTTGGACAGTGAAGAAAGCTGAGTGCCGAAGAATTGATGCTTTTGAACTGTGGTGTTGGAGAAGACTCTTGAGAGTCCCTTGGACTGCAAGGAGATCCAACCAGTCCATTCTGAAGGAGATCAGCCCTGGGATTTCTTTGGAAGGAATGATGCTAAAGCTGAAATTCCAGTACTTTGGCCACCTCATGCGAAGAGTTGACTCATTGGAAAAGACTCTGATGCTGGGAGGCATTGGGGGCAGGAGGAGAAGGGGATGACAGAGGATGAGATGGCTGGATGGCATCACTGACTCGATGGACGTGAGTCTGAGTGAACTCCGGGAGATGGTGATGGACAGGGAGGCCTGGCGTGCTGCGATTCATGGGGTCGCAAAGAGTCGGACACGACTGAGCAACTGAACTGAACTGATCTGGTTTCTGTTTGGATAATAGTGAATTAAAGTAGTCTATTAAGTAGCTTAATAATCACAAACAGTTAATAGCTAGTTTATTAATAAAAGGTATACCAACAAGGACAGAATTAAGCAACATTCTACAGATACTGTCAAACTCAAAATTGTGATTTGTCCCCATCTATTTTACCAATTTCTACGGAGAAATTCTTTATAATGATCCCTCAGTCCTTTGAATTGTGGTTGTTTCTTGTAAGCCTTTCTCTGGAGTAAGTTGACCTCTCTCGGTGCAATTATTGCTTTTTCCTGGGCCATAGCATTAGGTTAGTTAGTGAAATACTGCATCTAATACAATTTAAGGCTGTGAACAGTTTCCAAGTATTATATGGAAAATATGGGATTAATATTAAACTGGTATGAAGCCAATGTTACTAGTGGTAATTTTGACTATACAGTGGTATTTATGCTGGTTTTACATTTAAAAATTTTTTCTCTTTAAAGGACTACTATATGAATTTTACTTTCAAAATATTATTGTTTGGTTTGATAGGTTCTATTTAATCTTCCCAGCATTTATTTGTATTATAAGTCACTGCAGAGTGAATCATCAGCATTGTATTAAAGCAGCCAACCAACCAACAACCACCCAACCAGAGGGATCTGTTTCAGCTGGAGGGCCTTCCTTTCTAAGTTGTTTTCTTCCCTTGCTCTGGGAACTACCATCTGCAAGCTCTTTTCCCCTCTCCCAGTTTATGTCATGGGAATTCTCACTAGAAACCACACAGAGCCCATTCAGCAAGTGTCCCCAAGTTTTTCAAACCATCTGGAGCTACCTGTGGCTGTTGTGTAGTCTAAAACTTCAGATGGCTTTATGATCTATTGGCAGATGGCTAAATTGTAATCATTGTGTCAGAGTTTTATCTCATTTTTCCATTCCAGGATGGAAAAGTGAAATGGGAAATAAGACACTGAAGAGAGTGATATTTTCTGTGAATTTGAAAAATATTGGCGTTTTTCAGATAGAAGAATATGACTAGATCCTAATGTTACTGCTTTGGATTTTTTATCTTTTGACTTACATTTCGTCACCTAGAATTAGCTGTGGAAAAGTGGTATTTGTAATGAATTGATGATTTCAGTAGATATGATTTGGTTTTTGGTGCCTTCAGAGACATGGCTTAAACTAATGAGAAAGATATCACTACTTTGTGTAAGTCTCAAAAAGACTGTTGTTAAGCTTTTAATTCAATATTTGCTGATCCTGCTATGCCTGATACCTGAAAATAAAGTCATGATTTACTGAAGAGAGTAAAATGGCTCTGATCTCAATCACTCCCTTGTATCCACATACCCTGTATTGCTTACTGCCCCCTTTGAATCCAAGGTGATTCCTCGGCTTCGTACATTAAGCTTTGATGTTTCACCCTCTGTCTGTTTAGGGCATGTGTAGACTATTTAAATGCACTTATCTTGGAAATGTACAGATGTATCATACCCTGTTTTATTTGTTTAGATAGCACTAAGACTTCAGAAGTATTAAATATTTGAGTATTTGGTTAGGAATTTGGCATTTACACACACATACAACGTATGGACTGAGCTAGCCCAGAAAAAGATGAAGGTCTCCTGGGCAGAAGCTGGGCCAGATTGGGGGTGGAATTTATGAGAACCTGGTTTAGGACATACTTATGATGAAAAATTTGCCCTCTGCCATAATCCATTCAGGCTGCTGTAACAAAAACACCATAAACTAGGTGGTTTAAACAGACATTTATTTCTCACAGTTCTGGAAGCTGGGAAATTCAAGAGCAAGGTGCTGGCAGATTCAGTGTCTGGCTGAGAGCCTGCTCCCTGTGGTCGTCTTCTCGCTGTGTTCTCACATGACAGAACGGGGGAGAGAGCTCTCTGGGGTTTTCTTTATAAGGGAACTAATCCCATTCATAAGCACTCCACCCTCATGACCTAATCACCTCCCAAAGGCTCTATCTCCAAATGTCATCACATTGGGGATTAGGTTTCAACATAACAATTTTAGGGGAACACAAACATTCAGTCTATAGCATTCTGATTTCTCTTCCATGTAGGTGATCTTGAAGATCATGCAAAATTTCATTTTTATGTTGTACTATGACTTTTATTTCTTCAGCATTTTCCTCAGAAAATGATATTTCTACTTTGAAATATTCTAGTAGGGTTTAAGACAATATGCAGTGTATTTTATATATTCTGTTTTTGTTTCTGTGAGTTGGTAAACCATCGCAGATGGTGCCCATTGTGGACAGTAATAACAAGGGAGAAAGCTGTTAATGGCACAGCTTTTGGCATATGTCTCCTGATTGGGGGTGTATATGCCCAGTGTCAAAGGTACACCATGGTTTACCCACTGTGTAAAGTGGATTTTAGAAAGTTACAGTCTTTTCCATCCATACTAGCTAAGTAGGAGGATGGATTAGACAACAGGATCTATCTAGTGCTTTTATCTTTGGCAGGTAGCTGTGCTTTTGAAAGCAGCTTTTATCTTCTCATCTACCCAGAAGGTTTTGATTTATAACTTGAAGTTTCCTAACTCTGCTTCCATGTGTTTTCTTTGTTTGTTTGTTCATTTTAAAATGAAGTTCCTTTAACGTTCAGGCATATTAATTTATAGCACTAGTAGAACAGTCACTTTTACTATCCACATATATACCTTTTATTTTCTGTAGTTAAGATCTGTGTTACATTTATATATTCAGTATGTAAGGTAATCCAAAAGTGACTTGAATAAACTTGGCCTTAAAGATGTCTTCGTAACTTGTGCCATATTGTTATTATTTCCTTGATAAAGTCTGCTCAGTTTCCAAGCTTCTATAAATTGCATTTCTAGACTTTCTATGTGTTTCTAAGTGGCTTGAAAGTTTCAAAGAAAATAGGTTTTGGAAAACTTTAATGAATGTCACCTGGGAATATGTCTATAGCACCTGTTTTAAAGACCACTGATAGTGGGATGTTAATGAGCACATTTTTTATATTACTAAAGCTTTTCTAAACATTGAAACTTCAGTTACCTTTATCCTGGGTAGTAACACTTAGATCTCAGGGATTATTTCACTGCTCTTACTGAGGTTGGGGGTAATAGCAATGAGTCATTATATTTGGTAGGGAAATACTTGCTGATTTAATTAAACTTGCCTAGTTATTTTTACCTTATTGTAAATTTTAGTCTGTATATCTGAAGAGGTTTCTCCCCTTTGGGTTAAAAAAAATACTTTTTGCGTGTGATAAACTTTCCCTCCCCCTCTTTTCTTTTTTCTTCTAAGAAGACTAATTCAATAGGGTAAAATCGAATTCTTACATGAATGCTAGTGCTATTTCTGCCTGGTGGAATTAAAATTATGGAAATGATCAGAATATATTCTTGATTTGTGTGTGATTCCTGCACCCCAGTCCATTACTTCTTTGGTATAAAATCAGAAGAATGAACTCTTACTTGATTTCTCTATACTGATACACAGGACAGTATAACCATGTTCTTGAAGTGAATTTAATTTTAGATGTTGAATATTTTTAATAGCAAATTATGCTAGTTGTCAAGAATAAATTACATATTATAGATGTATTAATAATTTATATGTTCATAGTATTATAACTTAAGGGTCAAAATTTTTCATACTCATTTTGTGTATGATCTTCACATCAGTCCTATGAGGTTTAAGTAGGTTTTACCATTTCTTCCATCTCACAAGTGAAGGAATAAGTTTAATTTTTTTTTTTTTAGAAAATGTGACTGATTCAGAGTTAAAGAATTAGATTATATTATTTGATCTGAGTTACTTGATAGATACAGAAATCTTTCAAAATATAAATTTATTTATTTTAATTGGAGGTTAATTACTTTACAATATTGTATTGGTTTTGCCTTACATCATCATGAATCCACCACAGGTATACACATGTTCCCCATCCTGAACCCCCCTCCCTCCTCCCTCCCCATACCATCCCTCTGGGTCGTCCCAGTACACCACCCCCAAGCATTCTGTATCATGCATTGAACCTGGACTGGCGATTCGTTTCGTATATAATATTATACGTTTCAATGCCATTCTTCCAAATCATCCCACCCTCTCCCTCTCCCACAGAGTCCAAAAGACTGTTCTATACATCTGTGTCTCTTTTGCTGTCTCGCATACAGCTTTATCGTTACCATCTTTCTAAATTCCATATATATGAGTTATTATACTGTATTGGTGTTTTTCTTTCTGGCTTACTTCACTCTGTAAAATAGGCTCCAGTTTCATCCACCTCATTAGAACTGATTCAAATTATTCTTTTTAATGGTTGAGTAATACTCCATAATGTATATGTACCACAGCTTTCTTATCCATTCATCTGTTGATGGACATCTAGGTTGCTTCCATGTCCTGGCTATTATAAACAGTGCTGCGATGAACACTGGGGTACACGTGTCTCTTTCCCTTCTGGTTTCCTTGGTGTGTATGCCCAGCAGTGGGATTGCTGGGTCATAAGGCAGTTCTAGTTCCAGTTTTTTAAGGGATCTCCACACTGTTCTCCATAGTGGCTGTACTAGTTTGCATTCCCACCAACAGTGCAAGAGGGTTCCCTTTTCTCCACACCCTCTCCAGCATTTATTGCTTGTAGACTTTTTGAAAGCAGCCATTCTGACTGGCGTGAAATGGTACCTCATTGTGGTTTTGATTTGCATTTCTCTGATAATGAGTGATGTTGAGCATCTTTTCATGTGTTTGTTAGCCATCTGTATGTCTTCTTTGGAGAAATGCCTATTTAGTTCTTTGGCCCATTTTTGATTGGGTCGTTTATTTTTCTGGAATTGAGCTGCAGGAGTTGCATGTATGTTTCTGAGATTAGTTGTTTGTCAGTTGCTTCATTTGCTATTATTTTCTCCCATTCTGAAGGCTGTCTTTTCACCTTGCTTTTAGTTTCCTTTGTTGTGCAGAAGCTTTTAAGTTTAATTAGGTCCCATTTGTTTATTTTTGCTTTTATTTCCAGTATTCTGGGAGGTAGGTCATAGAGGATCCTGCTGTGATTTATGTCGGAGAGTGTTTTGCCTATGTTCTCCTCTAGGAGTTTTATAGTTTCTGGTCTTACATTTAGATCTTTAGTCCATTTTGAGTTTTAGGTATAGAAATCTTGACACATTTTCTCCATTGTACTATTTATGATTTTCTGTTAGAATTCTAGATACTGGGAGAAACTGAAGTTGCTACAAGTGGAAAATAGATTCTGTATCCTTTACCAGGCTGATAGATTAGTTGTAGCTGTTGAGACTTGCAGCTGAAACAGTTTTGTAGATGTACTTCCAGCTTATTGGGATAAAGTACCCTGATTGATTGATTACCTGTGCCTGAAATGGACATGGGAGTAACTTATGGATGGCAAATATGTGGCAGTCAAGCTAAGTACACCTAAGGTCCTTGATTAAGTTTTTTTGTTTTTTTACAGTTTCTATTTTGACATAAATTGAGAATAAATGTGGTTAATTCCTCAATGAGTTATAGAACTCTGTGTATCTGTTAAGGAGTTGAACTTCACTATGTAGAATAGAAAACCCCCAAAATAATGACTTAAATAAATCAATTTATTTTTTACTTACTAAATGAGAATTCTAAAGTTTAGAATTCCAGGGCTGGTAGGGTGTTTCCAAGATACCATTAGACTTAGGTGCCTTCTATCCTTCTTCCCGGACATCATTAGTGTCTGCCCATGATTACCAGGTAGCTCCTGAGTCATCTCATCTGTGTTCTGGGCAGGCTGGAAGGTGGAGAGGCATAAAATGGTGACTGCCAGGTAAGACCTCTTTAAAGAACTTCCCTGTAAACCATATACAGTGAAGTCTGCTTTCATATCCTTGGTCAAACTATAGTACATGACCACCTCATCCACCATAAAACTGGGACATGTACTTTTACTTGAGCACATTGGTGCCCAGTAACTTTGGGCTTCTGATAGATAGCAGGAAAGAAGGGAGAACAGATATTAGGTAAATGATAAGCAATCTTTGCTTCAGTATACTCCTTTAGCTATCCAATCCTCTTCAATCTTCTTTCCATACAAAGAAGATGCTCTCCCTCTCCTCAATGGAAACACCTCCAAAGTCTTCTCTAGCTATTATATCCAGTTTCTACGTCCTCAATTTCTTGGTGATGTGTAGTCCTCCCCAATAGGTCTGGGTATGGCTTCCTGTGGTCTGGTGTCCCACAAACTGCCTCCCTCCCTCATTGTTATAATAGGTAGGAAAATAATAGGATAAACCTTGTAAAAGCTCTCAAAAGAGGAAGAATGGGAAAGATAGCAGGGATCAAATACTATATTGGACAGGAAGAGCAGAAACTCCCTGCCCTGGCAGTGAAGTCCCTTTGATGACCTATCTGGCAGCCCCTGGTTCTGCTCACTAGGCAGGGTGGGATTTCCTTTACCTGGAAAATAAATTTGTGAGGGGAGTTCCAAGATCCTTGAGGAGCTCTGTGATTGCTCTTCTGTATAGGTCAGAAATTACAGTGAGAGCTGCTGCCACTGAATTTGGAAACCTAAATACAGTGGAGGCAAGTGCATCCTTCGGTGGCAGAGGCTAAGTGGCACTCAAGCCACCAAAGGCAAGGCAGCTGTGGTTATCTAAATTGATAACAGAGTTAAAGCAGCAACTGAAATAGTCTGAATAATACAGGGGGATTCCTTTTGCCCCAGAACTGGCCCCTGACTGATCTCTATAGATTCTTTATTGTGCATTCTTCATGGCCCTATCTGAAGTAGCTACTGGGGAGTATACTTTTCTTGGGGAACACACAGCCTTCATAGCTAACATTCTGTGGATGAGGGTTTGGGGCCATGAATTATTATAGAGATTTAATACTTCCTGGCTGCTGCAGAACAGTCCGAGGGTTCCTATGATAGTATTATTCCCTCAAAAACTTAAAAGATTTTTGCTATTTTTGCTTTTAGTAAGCTCTGTGGTGGGGGAAGCCACATCTAGAGATAGTTTCTAAGCTTGAAAATTCGTCTGCTTACCAGCCTCTGTGCTCAGCCCTTTTTCTTTTAGCTTTTAAATTAATAGCCAGCCGCCTTGAGGTAGGCAGCATTCTTAATCTGATTTTTGCTGGCTGGTTTTCTTCCTTGTCCTGAAGAGAACTCTTAAAACAGCTTGGGGCTGTGGTCTTATCTCCTGCTAAGACAGCTACTTCTGTGAGTTACTGCTTATAATCACCTCAATTTGAGGTGCAGAGGCTGTTGATATTTACAGCCCTGAAAAGCTTCAAATTATGTAACTCTCAATCTAGATTGAAGGCTACAGGGAGAGAATGGCTAGCTCTAGTTTGATTGTGTCTCTTGCAGGATTGGGCTGCAAAGCTGTTTAAATAAAAGTCATCATATACACATATCCTGAACTGTTCCTTTATTTCTCTGAACTCTAGCCTCATTTGACATATGGTGTTATCAAATATTCGCCACCACCTAACCAATATCCAGCTTTAAGAGTCACTAACTTTGAATTGGTTAGAGACTAATGGCATTCAGTTCAGTTCAGTCACTCAGTCAGGTCCAATTCTTTGCTACCCCATGGACTGCAGCACGCTAGGCTTCCCTGTCCATCGCCAACTCCTGGAGCTTACTCAAACTCATGTCCCTTGAGTTGGTGATGCCATGCCACCAACTCATCGTCAGTCATCCCCTTCTCCTCTTGCCTTCAATCTTTCCCAGCACTAGGGTCTTTTCCACTGAGTCGTTTCTTTGTATCAGGTGGTCAAAGTATTGGAGCTTCAGCATCAGTCCTTCCAATGAATATTCAGGACTTATTTCCTTTAGGATTGACTGGTTTGATCTCCTTGCTTTCCAAGGGACTCTCAAGAGTCTTCTCCAACACCACAGTTCAAAAGCATCAATTCTTTGGCGCTCAGCTTTCTCTATGGTTCACCTCTCACATCCATACATGACTACTGGAAAAACCATAGCTTTGACTAGACGGACATTAATTCTTATGACTAATTTTCTGTAAAGTCTTTCCATTTCCTTGCTTGTGCTTAGTCGCTCAGTCATGTCTGACTCTTTGTGACCCCTTGGACTGTAGCCTACCAGGCTCCTTTGTCCATGGGAATTCTCCAGGCAAGAATACTGGAGTGGGTTGCTATGCCCTCCTCCAGGGGATCTTCCCAACCCAGGGGTCGAACCCAGGTCTCTTGCATTGCTGGTGGATTCTTTACCATCTGGGCCACCAGGGAAGCTGGGCAGATTGGGGTGCATTTGCTTTTTGGATACACAAATTGGGAGAAATTAGTTCTGGGGAGTGCTTTTTTCCTAAGGACAGGAACATTTGGAAAAGACTAGGAAAAAATGAAAGAAGAAATACATGGACATAACTGCCAGGTAGGGAGTTAATCACTGATGGATAAATGGTCAGTGTGTTCTCTGTATGACCTTATTAAAGCAGAAGAAATGTAATGCCATTTTCTTATTTCTGCCACAAGACAATGCAGTTTACCCAGGATCTTGGTTCCTCTTTATATTGGGAGAGGGGTACCATGGTTAAGTAGAAAGTGAACATAAAATTGTCATAAGTTCTCCAATGTTAGAACCTTCTGAGTGGGAGTCCCATGGAAAGCAGAAAATGAGAAAGGGGCAGAAAGCTTACTAAAAGAATGACAGAAAACTTTCCAAATCATAGGAAAGAAATGACCCATAATATTCAAAGTACCTTTAGTAGGCTGAATATCAAGAGGTCTTCACCAGGACATGTTATAATCAAATTGTCAAATGTCAAAGAATTTTGAAAGCAGCAAAAGAAAAGCAACTTGAGCCACTGCTGCCACTCTCCCCTCCTCCACCCACTCCCCATAAGGCTAATAAATTTCTCACCAGAAACTTTGTAATCCAGGAGAAAGTGAAATGATGTATTCCAGGGGCTAAAACAAACAAACAGAAAAACCAAAAAATGTCAAGCAAGAATACCATATCTAGCAAAGCTGTCCTTCAGAAATGAAGGAGGGGTAGACTTTCCTGGACAAATAAAAATTGAGTGAGTTCATCACCTGTCTTATAAGAAATATGAGAAGAATTTTTCAAGTTGAAATGAAAAAAACACTAGTTAGCAACAGGAAAACATATGAAAGTGTATAAACTTAGTAGTAATGGTAAATATATACTCTAATACTATAACACGGGCACATAAACCACTTAACTCTAATATAAAAGTAAAGGAAAATATTAAAAATAACTATGTGGTGGTTATTGTTCAGTCTCCAAGTTGTGTCCGACTCTCTGCAACCCCATGGACTGCTGCAGGCCAGGCTTCCCTGTCCTTCACTATCCCCGGGGTTTGCTCAAACTCATGTCCATTGAGTCAGTGATGCCATGCAACCATCTCATCCTCTGTTGCCCCCTTCTCCTCCTGCCCAATCTTTCCCAGAATCAGGGTCTTTTCCAATGAGTCAGCTCTTCACATCTGGTGCCCCAAATATTGGAGCTTCAGCATCAGTCTTCCAAGGAATATTCAAGGTTGATTTCCTTTAGGATTGACTGGTTTGATCTCCTTGCTGTCTAAGGGACTCTCAAGAGTCTTCTCTAGCACCACAGTTTGAAAGCATCAGTTCTTAAGTGCTCAGCCTCCTTTGTGATCCAACTCTCACATCTGTAGAGGACTACTGAAAAAAACCATAGCTTTGACTAGACAGACCTTTGTCTGCAAAGTGGTGTCTCTACTTTTTAATACATTGTCTAGATTTGTCATAGCTTTTCTTCCAAGGAGCAAGTGTCTTAATTTTGTGGCTGCAGTCACCATCTGCAGTGATTTTGGAGCCCAGGAAAATAAAATGTGCCACTGTTTCCATTTTTTTCCCAATCTATTTGCCATGAGATGATGGGACCAGATGCCACAGTCTTAGTTTTTTGAATGTTGAGGTTTCTCTCAGTTTTTTTCGCTCTCCTTTTTCACCTTCATCAAGAGGCTATTTAGTTCCTCTTTGCTTTCTGCCTTAAGGGTGGTATCATTTTCATATATGAAGTTATTGGTATTTCTCCCAGCAATCTCGATTCCAGCTTGTGCTTCATCCAGCCTGGCATCTTACATGATGTACTATGCATATAAGTTAAATAAGCAGGGTGACAATATACACCCTTGAGGTACTCCTTTACCAATTGGAACCAGTCTGTTCCATGTCCGGTTCTAACTGTTGCTTCTTGACCTGCATACAGTTTTATCAGGTGACAGATGAGGTGGTCTGCAATTCCCATCTCTTTAAGAATTGTCCACAAATTGTTGTGATCCACACAGTCAAAGGCTTTAGTGTAGTTAGTGAAGCAGAAGCAGATGTTTTTCTGGAATTCCCTTACTTTTTCTGTGCTCCAGTGGCTGTTGGCAGTTGATCTCTGGTTCCTCTGCCTTTTTCTAAATCCTGCTTATACATCTGGAAGTCTCATTTCATGTACTATCGAAGCTTTGCTTGAAGGATTTTGAGCATTATAGTTTAGATAAGGAGATAAATTCTATTAACTATTGATTATCGTTAAAACATAATTGTACACAATGCAGTAACTGTTTATAAGGGTTGCAGTCAGACAACCAAAGCCTGGTTATTGATTAGTGAAATGGATTTGGATCTGCTAGCTAGGATGAGGCTTGGGTGTTGTAGGAATATATATATTACTCAATGTGTGTAAGATTGCATTGACATCAAGAGAAAGTTTTTTTTCTTTTTTTTTAATTTTTAATTTTTTAATTTAATTTTTTTTTTTTTTACTTTACAATACTGTATTGGTTTTGCCATACATTGACATGAATCTGCCACGGGTGTACATGAGTTCCCAATCCTGAACCCCCCTTCCACCACCCTCCCCATATCATCTCTCTGGGTCATCCCAGTGCACCAGCCCCAAGCATCCTGTATCCTGTATCGAACCTAGACTGGCAATTCATTTCTTACATGATAGTATACATGTTTCAATGATAACCCTGTATGTGAGACAGCAAAAGAGACGCAGATGTATGGAACAGACTTCTGGACTCTGTGGGAGAGGGAGAGGGTGGGATGATTTGGGAGAATGGCATTGAAACATGTATACTATCATGAAAGAGAGAGTTTTTTTAAGCATGTTTTCCAGGCATAGTCCAATGATGAGGCAGAATGCTTTATTTGTTAATGATCAAAGGAAAAATAAGAAATTGAGTGAAAGGAAATGATTAACATGGGCAGTTTGATGTAGAGCACTGAGGACTGCTTAGGAATCACATGGTTTGCATGTGAGCCAGCCTCTACCACCGACTTTTGGCGAGTCACTGGATGTTTTGGAATCTGTCTCCAGCTTTTTACTTTTTTGAGCTATTTACTGGAGTATATCAACATATAGAGGAATATAAAAATCATAACTGTATGTAGCTTGATGAACTTTTGCAAACTGAACACACTACCACCTAATTCAAGAAACTAGGACATTACTAGAAATCCTCTTTGTGCTTCCTGCACTTCCATTTTTATCTTTAAAATAGGGGTAATACTGTCTTCTTCAGTTTTCAGGAGTGTTGGAAAGTGACAAATTTAAAAAGTGCTTTGATTTTTCTCAGTGTTGTGCAAGTGAAATGTGATGACTCTAGCATTGTGAGTTATACCCAAAGAAGTAGGACAGGTTTTCAAAGTTGTGTATATCATTCAGTTCAGCTCAGTCGCTCAGTCGTGTCCGATTCTTTGCGACCCCATGAATTGTAGCACGCCAGGCCTCCCTGTCCTGGAGAAGGCAATGGCACCCCACTCCAGTACTCTTGCCTGGGAAATCCCATGGACGGAGGAGCCTGGTAGGCTGCAGTCCATGGGGTCGCTAAGTCGGACATGACTGAGCAACTTCACTTTCACTTTTTACTTTCATGCATTGGAGAAGGAAATGGCAACCCACTCCAGTGTTCTTGCCTGGAGAATCCCAGGGATGGGGTAGCCTGGTGGGCTGCCGTCTATGGGGTCACACAGAGTTGGACACGACTGAAGCGACTTAGCAGCAGCAGCAGCAGGCCTCCCTGTCCAGCACCAACTCCCGGAGTTCCCTCAAACTCACGTCCATCGAGTTGGTGATGCCATCCAGCCATCTCATCCTCTGTCGTCCCCTTCTCCTCCTGCCCCCAATCCTTCCCAGCATCAAAGTCTTTTCCAATGAGTCAACTCTTCCCATGAGGTGGCCAAAGTACTGGCGTTTCAACTTTAGCATCACTCCTTCCAAAGAACACCCAGGACTGATCTCCTTTAGAATGGACTGGTTGGATCTCCTTGCATAGAGCTTACTTATAGTGTTATTAATAAAGCTGTTAAATTGGGAGTGAATAAAGAAATCTGAAAATCACAAATCAAAGGATAGAACAATTGTCTTAATTGTAAAGATGTGTAAATTTCCGTGATGCCTTACTATGTTAATTCCTACAAGATGTCTTTCTTGGGATTCAGTAAAGCAACTTGCACATTTTTACATGTTCAGTAGATGTGAAACTACTCTCGTTATTTGAGAATATTCAAGGAATGGTAAATAAACATTGATTTCCCTGTAATAAAAGTCGCATATTGAAAATACCTACAAGTCTTGAATTCACGAAATAGTTCTGTTTAAGTTTCCAAAGGTGTGATGTTGAATCTCTTTGTATTAATCTGAATGTTAATGAATGCTTTTAGGACACAAAATCCTCCTTCATGTTCTTAATACGCAACTGAATAATTGATTTCATGCTGAGTAGTCATAAATGAAATCATATACTCTTGTAGCACTTTTTGGAAAAAATTTCAGGTTTATTTAGTGTGATAACAGACTGATGCTTACCATTTCTAACAAATGACACTAGCCCTAGTCACTGCAATAATTCATGCATTTTTCTGCTGCTTCCAAATTCTCCATCATCTCCCTGTACAACATCTCATGGGATCTCTTTAAGGACTGTTCTGAAATTTACCTGCAAATGAGAAACAGTAAACTATGATTTTTAATTTCTGTAAGGTAAGGGCATTTTATTTGCATATTTTTCTTTTTGATATTTAAAATTTTCTTTGCTGAGCTCCAAAGTTAAATAATCTTCAGTTATTTGGCTATTTACTTGGGAAGTCCTTAACATGGGCAGTAAAGTTTTTAAAGAATAAACAAATAGAGCAGCTCTATTTATGATTAATATTTGATTGTTGCCTAGGATTTCCAGATTTTATAATAAAAGTTGAAAAGAATATAATTGGCAGAAAAATTAGAACTGAGTATTATCTGACTCATATTTTCATGGGCATACTTGAGCATTTGAATTCTTCCCACTTGGCCCCTTGTAGTCAGTGATTCTAGTGTGTTCCATCTGAGTCTTAAGTGCAGTCTGAGACAAAGTGGAGGCCAAGCACCTGTGATAATGCTGCTGGCAGTGCATGCTTCAGGATACAGCTTTCCCTCATGTGCCATGTAACTCTCAGTTCCTTCAAAAAGCCTGCTATTTCAACATCTCTGGGCAAAGATTATTTGGCATTGGTAGACGCTCTGAAAGAGATATGTAGGTAGGTGTGTTGAAGAGAGAGTGAGTGTGTGTGTGTGTGTGTGTGTGTGTGTGTGTGTGTGTTTCCATGTCATGGAGAACGTTCAAAGGTTGAATCTAGGTTTGTGATTGCATTGTGAATCTTAAATGTGAGTACAGCATAAGGTAATTTAAACACACCCAGGAAAATTAACTGTCATAATCCTTCTCAAGTACTTAAATTTCTTGTAGGTGTTTAGGCAGAATTAAAAGGCTACCAGGGATCATATGGCCAGTTCCCTGAGTAAAGGTAAACCCCTCCTGCTTGGAACAAGGACTCTCCCACATAGCTTTAGAGCATGTCTTTCTCAGGCCACAGAGGCATATTATTAAGCTAAATCTTCTGCTCTGTAGGATAGGTAGGGTTTTAAAATTTCCATTGTATTTGCCATCTAGTGCACAGCTGTGGGAAGTTTGGAAACATTTGTGACTGACAATCCATAAGTTGACACTGTAGTTAGTACAGGTAGATAGAACATTTCAAATTATATAAGGTATATGTAATTGCATTTTATTTCAGATTCCCAAAATTCTGTGCTTTGTTGAAGAGTTAAAAAAATGCTATCCTGAAAAAAAAAATGCAATCTGATCATTTAGTGTAGGCTCATTGAACCCTGCTGCCTTCAGTTTAGCAGAAAACCAATATGATCGTTGCAGGTTGCCACCAATTTTATATGATCACTTCAACAGAAAGACTGCCCAGAAACTATTGGGAGGACATCAGTCTAAAGAGTATTTGTTCTTTGAGGTAGTGTAGCATGTGTCTAGTCTACCTATAGTATGACACAGTCTTATTTGATACTTCTCTGAATCCAGGTAAAGAACATGTTCCATATCAAAACCCATGTATTGCTCTTTCTATTTAAATGACTTTAAACACTGTCAGATTTTGAATAAAAGTAATTTGCCACAATTTACTCTTTTACTATGTAGGGTCTATTATCCTTATATGTTATAATACATTTTCTTCCCCCAATGAATGTATAGGTTCACAGATAGCTGGTTTTTGTGGACATTTTCCTTGATGTGTTCTGAGTTGAATTCAATTCCACAGATAAATTAATACTCCAGATCTTAAAGGAGGCTATAGGATAGCATCTCCCAAAATATGCTTAAAGGATTTTTCTTTTTAAAAGATTATGTGCTCATAAGTTTAGGAAAAGCAAGTTTTAATGAAATCTAACAATTTCCATTACACCTTTCAGGGCCTTACATTTGCTTATATTTATTGAGATTTTTTTTTAAGTATTGATATAGAATGTTTCCTAAATTTATTTATGGAAACTAAGTGGTAGAACATTTTGTAGGAATAGTGAGCCTCAGAACATACCTTGGGAAATGTGATAGGGATATATGAAGACGATTTAAAATATGAGTAAACAGGTTTCTTATGCATCTTAAAATGTCTTTGGCATTCTTCAGCCACTTTGTGTGGAAGGAAAAGAAATAGAGAACAGTATGAAGTGAATGAAGACTGTTGTATTTTTAAATTCCAGAATTCAGATCCTGGCTCTGTCAGCATCACCTCTTGCACCCATGTGTTTTGAGATGTGTGGGAGATGGCGCTTGCCCCTCACCTTTTGCAGACCCCAAGAGTCTTCATCTATAAAATGAGGGACTAGAACAAGTGATACCTGGACTCATCTCTTCATTTGATATTTTTAAATCTAAATGAGCCTCACTACCCAAACCATGTATAGTAACCAGAATTTTAGGCGATTTATGGTTCACTTGCTTGCTTTGCAAAAGTTTCCTTCATTGTAGAGAAATCACCTTTTCAGGCTGAGTTTTTTTTTTTAATTTCCAATATTTTTATTGTCTATAATTCTTTTTTTTTTTAATTTTATTTTTTTACTTTACAATACTGTATTGGTTTTGCCATACATTGACATGAATCCACCACAGGTGTACATGAGTTCCCAACCCTGAACCCCAGATACAGGCTTAGTTTTGAAATCAGTTTTTCCTCATGTTCATTTGTTTTTTTCCTATCTCAAGTTCATTTCTATGTACCTTACATGTAACAAAGTTTTTAGGAGTATAACATGTGTAAAGTTAAATCCACCCATTTCTATAGGCATTTACTTTTTAGTTCTTAAGGGTTTTTGTTTTATTGACATAATGTGATTGACTTTGATTAGTGCTAGTAGTGAAACAGTTGGTTCTTTAAAACACAAGCGTCATAATGTACTTATTTCACTTAAAACAGGTACTAGTTAATTTTCTAAAACACATACTCATGCCTCATGAAAATAAAATGTATTCTAGGATGTATTTTTCTGTTCCTACCCATTAAAAAATTTTTTTAATAACATGGAGTTTGCAGTTTTCACCATTTTTAAGGGTACAATTTCAGTTAGGTTCAGTTTATTCACTCAATCATGTCCAACACTTTGTGACGCCATGGACTGCAGCACACCATGCCTCTCCATCACCAACTCCCAGAGTTTACTCAAACTCATGTCCCTTGAGTCGGTGATGCCATCCAACCATCTCATCCTCTGTCATCCCTTCTCTTCCTGCCTTCAATCTTTCCCAGCATCAGGGTCTTTTCAAATGAGTCAGTTCTTCGCATCAGGTGGACAAAGTACTGGAGTTTCAGCTTCAGTATCAGTCCTTCCAAAAAATATTCAGGACTGATTTCATTTAGGAAAGACTGGTTGGATCTCCATGCTGTCCAAGGGACTCTCAAGAGTCTTCTCCAGCACCTCAGTTCAAAAGCATCAATTCTTTGACCCTCAGCTTTCTTTATAGTCCAACTGTCACATCCATACATGACTACTGGAAAAACCATAGCCTTGACTAGACGGACCTTTGCTGGTAATGTCTTTGCTTTTTAATATGCTATCTAGGTTGGTCATAACTTTTCTTCCAAGGAACAAGCAAGTGTCTTTTGATTTCATGGCTACAGTCACCATCTGCAGCAATTTGGAGCCCCCCCAAAATAAAGTCTGTCACTATCTCCACTGTTTCCCCATCTACTTGCCATGAAGTGATGGGACCGGATGCCATGATCTTAGTGTTCTGAATGTTGAGTTTTAAGCCAACTTTTTCACTCTCCTCTTTCACTTTCATCAAGAGGCTCTTTAGTTCTTCTTCACTTTCTGCCATAAGGATAGTGTCATCTGCATATCTGAGGTTATTGATATTTCTCCCAGAAATCTTGATTCCAGCTAGTGCTTCATCCAGACCAGCATTTCTCATGATGTACTCTGAATATAAGTTAAATAAGCAGGGTGACAATACACATCTTTGATGTACTCCTTTCCCGATTCAAAACTAGTCTGTTGTTCTGTGTCCAGTTCTATCTGTTGCTTCCTGACCTGCATACAGATTTCTCAAGAGGCAGGTCAGGGGGTCTGGTATTCCCATCTCTTTCAGAATTTTCCACAGTTTGTTGTGATCCACATAGTCAAAGGCTTTGGCATGGTCAATAAAGCAGAAGTAGATGTTTTTCTGGAACTCTCTTGCTTTTTCAATGATCCAAAGGATGTTGGCAGTTTGATCTCTGGTTCCCCTGCCTTTGCTTAATCCAGCTTGAACATCTGGAAGTTCATGGTTCATATACTGTTGAAGCCTGGCTTGGAGAATTTTGAGCATTATTTTACTAGTGTGTGAGATGAGTGCAATTGTACGGTAGTTTGAGCATTCTTTGGCATTGCCTTTCTTTGGCATTGGAATGAAAACTGACCTTTTCCAGTCCTGTAGTCACTGCTCTGTTTTCCAAATTTGCTGGCATATTGAGTGAGCACTTTCACAGCATCGTCTTCCAGGATTTGAAATAGCTCAACTGGAATTCCATCACCTCCACTAGCTTTGTTCGTAGTGATGCTTCCTAAGGTCCACTTGACTTTGCATTCCAGGATGTCTGGCTCTAGGTGAGTGATCACACCATTGTGATTATCTCGGTCATGAAGGTCTTTTCTGTACAGTTCTTCTGTGTATTCTTGCCACCTCTTCTTAATATCTTCTGCTTCTGTTAAGTTCATACCATTTCTGTCCTTTATTGTGCCGGTCTTTGCATGAAAATTTCCCTTGGTATCTCTAATTTTATTGAAGAGATCTCTAGCCTTTCCCAGTCTATTGTTTTCCTCTATTTCTTTGCAATGATCACTGAAGAAGGCTTTCTTCTCTCTCCTTGCTGTTCTTTGGAACTCTGCGTTCAAATGGGTATATCTTTCCTTTTCTCCTTTGCCTTTCACTTCTCTTCTTTTCATAGCTATTTGTAAGGCCTCCTCAGACAACCATTTTGCCTTTTTGCATTTCTTTTTCTTGGAGATGGTCTTGATCACTGCCTCCTGTACAATGGTGGAGAGTTCTGACAAAACGTGGTCCACTGGAGAAGAGAATGGCAAACCACTTCAGTATTCTTGCCTTGAGAACCCCTTGGACAGTATGAAAAGGCAAAAAGATAGGACACTGAAAGATGAACGCCCCAGGTCGGTAGGTGCCCAATATGCTACTGGAGATCAGTGGAGAAATAACTCCAGAAAGAATAAAGAGATGGAGCCAAAGCAAAAATAACACCCACTTGTGGATTTGACTGGTGATGGAAGTAAAGTCCGATGCTGTAAAGAGCAATATTACATAGAAATCTGGAATGTTAGTTCCATGAATCAAGGTAAATTTGAAGTGGTCAAGCAGGAAATGGCAAGAGTGAACATTGACATTTTAAGAATCAGCGATCTAAAATGGACTGGAATGGGTGAGTTTAACTCAGATGACCATTATCTCTACTACTGTGAGCAAGAATCCCTTAGAAGAAATGGGATAGCCATCATAGTCAACCAAAGAGTCCGAAATGCAATACTTGGGTACAATCTCAAAAACGACAGAATTATCTCTGTTTGCTTCCAAGGCAAACCATTCAATATCACGGTAATCCAAGTCTATGCCCCAACCAGTAATGCTGAAGAAGCTGAAGTTGAATGGTTCTATGAAGACCTACAAGACCTTTTAGAACTAACACCCCAAAAAGATGTTCTTTTCATTATAGGGGACTGGAATGCAAAAGTAGGAAGTCAAGAAATACCTGAGTAACAGGCATATTAGGCCTTGGAGTACAGAATGAAGCAGGGCAAAGGCTAATAGAGTTTTGCCAAGAGAACACACTGGTCATAGCAAAGACCCCCTTCCAACAACACAAGAGAAGACTCTACACATGGACATCACCAGATGGTCAACACCAAAATCAGATTGATTATATTCTTCGTAGACAAAGATGGAGAAGCTCTATACAGTCAACAAAAACAAGATCAGGAGCTGACTGTGGCTCAGATCATGAACTCCTTATTGCCGAAATCATACTTGAAGAAAGTAGGGAAAACCACTAGACCATTCAGGTATGATCTAAATCAAATCCCTTATGATTATACAGTGGAAGTGACAAATAGATTCAAGGAATTAGATCTGATAGTGTCCCTGAAGATCTGTGGATGGAGGTTCATGACACTGTACAGGAGGCAGTGATCAAGTGTACAATTTAGTGGCTTTAATTGCATTCACAATGTGGTGCAACCGTGTCTAAGATGCTGTGTATCCTTTTTGGTAAGTCAGGCTTTGTTGTGACTTGGTTGTACGGTTGACTTTTGAACAGCTTATGTCCACTGCACAGTGGGTCAGCACCTCTAACCCTCATGTTGTTCAAGTGTAAGCTATATTTTACATCACTTTAAACCAGGATAAATGTTAGTCATTCAGTTGTGTCCAAGTCTTAGTGACCCCATGGACCATAGCTCTCCAGGCTCCTCTGTCCATGGGATTTCCCAGGCAAGAATACTAGAATGGGTTGCCATTTCCTTCTCCAGAGGATCTTCCTGACCCACAGGATTGAACCCAGGTCTCCCACATTGCAGGCAGATTCTTTACCATCTGAGTCATCAGGGAAGCCTTTCTGCTAAATTACAAAAGTATTATTACCTTACTTAGATACTGTGGGAAGGGAGAGAATCTCATGGTATAGAATGGTAAATGATTTCTTAAAAGCCTGGTGTTCTAGATCTGGATTGACTAAATCCTTTGGTAGATGTTCAATTTTGATCTGATTGCTCAGAGGTGAAATCAGCAAGTACCTTACTGAATGGCTGCTTTTGTTAGGCACAGTTATTCCACTGTCATAGCATCCTTTTAAGATAATGAGTGTATCAAGCAAAAGAAGTGTAGAGATATGTCTAATATTTATCGGCATACCCTCTCCCTCTGTACTTTGGTCTTTCTAGTGGTCTCAGGTTACTGCTATAGGTTTTGCCCTCATAATATCTATTTGGCAGTGAGGGTGGACTCTGATAACTTCTATCAGGAACAAACCTTTCCTCCACTCTGGAAATGCTGAGTCTCTTGAGTATTCTCCTTCTTACTCCTGATTGTTACTCTTCAGTCTTTGGGTAAATAAAGCGACTTGTACCTACAAAAAGAGATTGGTGCATGCAAGTTAAGTCACTTCAGTCGTGTCCAACTCTTTGTGACCCTATGGACTGTAGCCTTCCAATCTCCTCAGTTGATGGGATTCTCCAGGCAAGAATACTGGAGTGGGTTGCCATGCTCTCCTCCAGGGGATCTAAGGATCAAACCTGAGTCTCTAAGTCTCCTGCATTGGCATGGACTCTGTACCAGTAGCACTACCTGGGAAGCCCTAAAAGAGATTGGGAACCAGTCTAATTCCCCTATTTGAGGGAAGCTACAGACAGCTGGAACTAATAGTGATATACTGAGAACTAGAACATACACGTTCCAATATACAATCAGAGAAGATGACTGTCCTGTGGTAGCCGATGAAACAGGGGTGGGTCAATAGAAAAACCTGTGAGGAAACCTCCAGTGCTTTATGTTTTGTTTTGTTTTGTTTTCTGAAGTCAGAATTTAGAGCTTGGCAGAAGGGAAGTATTTATCTGCCCCTAACACCCTCTTGTTAAGTGATGCAGAAGTCCATTGTTGCAGGACTTTCCTGGTGCTGCAGTGGATAAGAATCCACCTGTCAATACAGGGGACCTGGGTTCAGTCCCTGGTCCGGGAAGATTCCACATGCCTTGGCGCAACTAAGCATCATGCGCCACAACTACTGAGGAGCCCATGCATCCTAGAGCCTGTGCACCACAACAAAGAGGAGCCCCTGCTTGCTGCAACGAGAGAAGGCGACAATGGTTTTAAACTTGAATATGAAGAGGGATGCTGCCTACAAAATACAGTATTTTTGTATATCATATAAACGAATACATACTATGTAATAGTTAAAAAGAAAATCCGAAGTATTATAGAACATAAATAAAGTACACAAGACACCTGAGTTCTGCAAAATTTCCTGATAAATACAACAGTTGGGTTTTCCCTTATGTAAAGGGGGTAAAGATTGGATAACTTCAGCAGGGGACCTTGGACTTAATGGTGATACAGGTGTGAGGAAGGGATAACAGTGGTTAAAGTCATGGGCTCTAGGTCTGGAATCTTTGGGTTTGAATTCTGATTGAACCAGTTAGTACTGCTAGCACTGGGGCTATGGCTGAGTTATTTAACTTCTCTGTATGTACCTCAATTTCCTCATCTCTAAAATAGGAACAAAGACACTGTCTGTTTTATAGAGTAGTTATGAGAATTAAATGAGTTAATAACACCATCATGTCTTAGAAAATTGACTGGCATGTAGTGAGTGCATCCTAAGTACCCGCAATACTACTTATGTGCTGTGCTCAGTTGCTCAGTCATGTCCCACTCTTTGCGACCCCATGGACTAGCCCACTGGGCTCTTCTGTCCATGGGATTTTCCAGACAAGAATACTGGAGTGTGTTGCCATTTCATACTCCAGGGGATCTTCCCGACCCAGGGATCAAACCTGAATCTCTCTGCATTGGTAGGCAGATTCTTTACCTCTAGCACCACCTGGGAAGGGTGCACTACTAATAATATACTAACACTATTTCTAATATATACTAATACAATACCTGTTACCAATGATTTTATCATTCTTATTATTGCTCTCTTTGGAAAACTAGGGTAATGGGTAATCCCATGTGAATGGGTAATCCTTTTAGGTTTCTTTGATAAGTGCAAGACCTTTGACCTATGGAAGCTTTTGACTAGTTGGATGTAAATATAAATATTTTAATCAGAATTAAACCAATATTAGTGAATTTTTTGTTGAGAAAGTATTGCCCAAATGGTTCCACTAAGCCAACTTAATTCCTTGATCAATTTTCTGTATCATACAGCTAAACCATTTGTAATTTTTCTATTTTCATATTTATTTTCCTGGAAGTATTTTCACTGGGATTAACTTTTTCCTGTGTAAATCCTAAAGTCAGGCTTTTTTAAATATCATATTTTATTTTAGCTTCCACTTTTACAAATTTGTTTTGGTACTGGAATCATAGTACATTTTTTTAATCATTATACACTAATATACTAACCAATATAGTTTTTTTAAGGGTAACATTATTATGCCTTCTTGATTATTACGCTTCATTTAACATGCATTCTTGTTTCCCTGGTGGTCCTCCCCACCAACTCACCCTCAAGTTGATATTGTCGTTAACACTACTTTCTTGAAAACATCTCAGTAACTCTAGAGTCAGAGGGCTTAAGCTGAGGCTATTGTGGCTCATTAAGTGACCAGGAGTGAAGGTGTTCTCGAAGTGGTATTTCTGATAATGATGAGAGTAGCACATCTGAGGCTTGGAGTAAACCGAGATGTTATGTGTAAAGAGTTAAAGCTGAGGAAAGGAAGAAGGCTCCAAAATGGTTTTGCAAATGCTCTAAAGAATCTGAGTTCCTGAAGAAAGGGAACTTCATTCAACAGGACAAGAAGGCCACAGTGTTTAGTCAGGCCATAAAGTATAGTCACTGAAATTCAAGGAAGTGCTAAAAAGGATTATTATGATGATTTTCAAATACTGTTGTTTCTGATCAGTTCTACTCTAGGCAAATATGTAAAATACAGAATTTTACATTTAAAAGAGCATATTGTTGAAACCGTTCTCTTGCTTTGCAGTGACTTCCTGGTTTAGGGTAGGATTCTTTCCAAGATTTCAAATAAAGCAGTAAAAACAGATTTGCTATAATGGCTTTAGCGTCATGAACTGTGGTTGGTAGTTTAATTTATTTAATGTTTTATTAAGATTGAAAGATATTAAGCATGGTATATTAGAATCAAGTACTAATCCAAACCAGTAAGCATCTGTTACTATTCATGCTTGTCTTTTCTGTGAAAAGCAATATTATGGCAAGTCTGAGAGTGTCTTGAGCAGTGATTGAAATAGACTGTGATAATTCTACTGAACCATCTTACTTTCTGATCACTATAATGTATTTTACCTACTAGATCACTATGATGTATTTTAACTAAGTTGAGTGGTCTCTTTCAAAAAGAATTATTAGTCTTGATCAATAGTGTATTACCTATTTGGTTTCCTTAGCAGGCATTGAGATCCGTTTTATCCAAGAAATGAAAGCAGGTATGTATTAATAGTACTTTGAATTGTTTGTGTTATGGATCAGCCAAGTGTTTGTGGTAAATCAGAGGTATAAAAAGGCTCAAAAATCCAGTGTGTTATATGAAAGTAACAAACTGCAGTCTCATTAAGGACAGTAGCTCTGCATTTGTGTCTTGTGAAAGTATCAGAATTTTTCCAAAAATGGCATGGTAATGGCTTTTTTGATGTGTTCCTTGGAAAGAATTTTGGCCCATCATTTTTTCAACTGATAGAAAAGTCTTTGTTATTTAATAGATTTACTAATAATGGTACAGCCAAAATAAAATGGCACTGTGCTATAGAATTCATTTCTTCTCCTCTGTTATAATAAGCTGGCTCTGTGAAAGCTGTTTGAGGAAACCCTAATTGCCTACAGTCCTACAGTGAACTGCACACCAGATGGACTGTTTTAAAGTCTTGGTTTGGTATGCATTTTTCACCTTTTACTTCAGTTATTAGCTTTTTGTTTGATGCACTTGATGTTAAGTGACATAAATGTGACTTTCTAGGTGACATAATTGGGTTCTCAATTTTTCCCCCTGACCCAGAAAGCAAGATCAGCATCAACTTTGCATTTTCTTCTTAGGCTGTCCCTTGAGTGAGTCAATGTTAGGTCAAGGTCAGAAATGCTGATTTCTTTCTTCTTTTTTGCTAAAATTTGTAGAATGACTAAATCTTTGAGATAAAAAGCGTTATGAAAATTTATCTTTTAGATAGTATTCAGCTAGCATCATTTTATTTTTGTTTGTCATTACTTCTGACTAAAGCACTTTTCTGCAAGCTTTTCACTTATTTTATTCTTCAACCACAAAGTATTTGATCACATGAAGAAATAAGGGAAAAATAAGTAAGCCCATGTCCTCTGCTAATGTGTTAGATATCTTATACAGGATTAGTTCTAGATGAGTTCCATGAAGTGGATTTGAACTTTCTCAGTTCCTGGGTAACATTGTCCTCATCAGCATATCTGCCCTCACTCTGAGTCCTGTGGATTCTAATCTCCAGGCTTATGGGGCCCATGAGTGCCTATCTGTTTTTGGCCATGGAGAGGTAGTTAACTGGGCAGCAGTCTTTTGTGAGCTTCTCTTACAACAGTTGCCACTAACAGCTTCACCTGAAGGCTGCTTCTGTTGAGAGTGATAATTGGCAGCCAATACAGACTACAGAGAGGGGATCCGGAATGGGAAGCCAGTCAGTGCCAAAGGCCAGCTTTCTCCAGTGCCTTATTTCAGTCTAGGACCAGCTCAGGCTCTGGCTTGAAAAGGATTAGCAAAAGGCTCTTCCTTTCTAAGTTCATTTTAGTAATGATTTTGCTTCAGCAGCCTGGCCCATCAATGACCTTGTGATTCATTGTGTACTGGCCTGGTTATCACCACCCTGAGGAAGGGCACCAATCAAATCCCACATAACTCAACCAAGAAATCTTAGTTGTTTTCTTCACAAAATCTTATCTGAATTCTTTGTGCATTTCAAGGAGAGGGAAGGCTCCTCTAGGTTGTGAGATGGTGATCGCTCATCTACTTGTACAAAATGGGATGAAAGGAGTAGGAAAAATAGTCCAGAATCAGTCACATTTTGTTAGACATTTTGCTTAAGGAATACTTACTTGTGGAGATTTTGACTTACTTAATTTGAAAATGATCAGATTTTTCCCTCTCTGTGACATGCCTTCAGAAACAATGAATCTTTGTAAGAATTGCCAGAGTACTGGGAATGAAAAAGAGAGAGACTCTCACAGTGTTAATTTAGTCCAAATATGTGAAGGCAGTTTGTATGGTTTGTATGGCAGGTAGAAACCTTTAGCTTTTAAATTTTTACTTTTACATGAATATTGATTGAAGTGACTTTAATAACTAAGAAATCAACACTATATGTGCATTGAATATAGTGACTTATTCCAAAGACTACAGTATGGAAAGAATAATTTTACAGAGGAGAAACCTGACAAACACTACCTCAACCAGGTGGTCAAGGTCAACGCCAGCAGTGAGAAGTCATGTCAACAGCATGTACCTTTGATGCTGTGCTGTGTGCTGTGCTCACTTGTGTCCAGCTCTTTGCAACCCCGTGGACTGTAGCCCACCAGGCTCCTCTGTCCATGGGATTTCCCAGGCAAGAAGACTGGAATGCATTGCCATTTCCCCCTCCAGGGGATCTTCCCAACCCAGGGATCAATCCCATATCTCCTGCATTGGCAGGCAGATTCTTTACCACCGAACCACCTGGGAAGCCATGTACCTTTGATGTGATATGATAAAAGCAGAACTTCACTTCTTTGGTCTTCCTTCCCAAAACATACAACTTCAGTCTAATCATAAGGGAAAATATCAGAAAGATCCCAGTTGAGGAAAATTACAGATTACCCGAATAGTACTCTTCAACACTGTCAAGGTCCTCAAAAACAAGATAAGTGAGAAATTCTCAGAGCCAACAGGGGTCTAATGTGACATGACTGAAAGTCATGTGATATCCTGGATGAATCCTGGAACAGAAAAAGGACATTTAGGCTAAAAACTGAGGAAACCTGAGTAAAGAGTAGACTTTTGTTAATGCTGATGTATCAGTATTGGTTCATTAATTGTAACAAATGTACCACTCTAATGAAAAATATTAATAATGGGGAATTGGTACAGGGTACACGGGAAGTCTGTATATTATCTTTGTAATTTTTCTGAAAATCCAAGACTATTCTAAAAAAGTTTACTTTAAAAAATGAACAGTTTGTAAGATGTGGTCTGGCTTTATTTAGATGATCTCCTGGTGATGAGATGAATAAAATATCTAAGAAAGGCTAGAGGAACATGGATTGAGATGTTCCTTGAGATCTAGATGCTGATAATCCTATTGAGATGTTCCTTGAGATCTAGATGCTGATAATCCTGGTAATATAGTATTAATTTTCCAACAAGTACAATTATTCTAAGTAGAAATGACACACTGATTTACCCATTCAGTTCAGTTCAGGTCAGTGGCTCAGTCGTGTCCGACTCTTTGCGACCCCATGAATCACAGCACGCCAGGCCTCCCTGTCCATCACCAGCTCCCGGAGTTCACTCAGACTCACGTCCATTGAGTCCATGATGCCATCTAGTCATCTCATCCTGGGTCGTCCCCTTCTCCTCCTGCCCCCAATCTCTCCCAGCATCAGTCTTTTCCAATGAGTCAACTCTTCGCATGAGGTGTCCAAAGTACTGGAGCTTCAGCTTTAGCATCATTCCTTCCAAAGAAATCCCAG
This sequence comes from Capra hircus, assembly GCF_001704415.2. NCBI lineage: Eukaryota > Metazoa > Chordata > Mammalia > Artiodactyla > Bovidae > Capra > Capra hircus. The sequence goes on along the minus strand of NW_017189629.1, from coordinate 692,772 downwards.
GGCTGATCTCCTTCAGAATGGACTGGTTGGATCTCCTTGCAGTCCAAGGGACCCTCAAGAGTCTTCTCCAACACCACAGTTCAAACGCATCAATTCTTCGGCGCTCAGCCTTCTTCACAGTCCAACTCTCACATCCATACATGACCACAGGAAAAACCATAGCCTTGACTAGGCAGACCTTAGTTGGCAAAGTAATGTCTCTGCTTTTGAATATGCTATCTAGGTTGGTCATAACTTTTCTTCCAAGGAGTAAGCATCTTTTAATTTCATGGCTGCAGTCACAAAAAAAATTCAAAGAGTGAGAAATAGTCATTTAGCATAATCTGAAACCTCCACACGGAACATATCATGTGATTGAGATCAACACTTTTCGGGAAACTCTGAGTGAAGGATGGGCAACCTTTCTGTAAAGTGTCAGAGAGTAAATATTTTAGTTTTTGCAGGCCAGACAGTTTCTGTCAAAACCACTCGACTCTGCTGTTGTAGCAAATACGTGCTCATAAACAATACGTAAACAAGTGTGCGTGGCTACCTTCCAATAAGACCTTATTTATTGAAACAGGCAGCACTCTGGATTTGTCCTGGGGAGAAGGCAATGGCACCCCACTCCAGTACTCTTGCCTGGAAAACCCCATGGACTGGGGAGCCTGGTGGGCTGCCGTCTATGGGGTCACACAGAGTCGGACACGACTGAAGTGACTTAGCAGCAGCAGCAGCAGTAGTTTGCTGACCTCTAATCTAAGTGATCTTGTTGCTCAGCTCTGTTAGGTGCACCATAATTTCTCCTTTAAGAATTCGTAAAGGAATACAGTCTGAGCAAAATAGAATAATCTTGCTTTCCATCTGTTATAAAGGAGAATAGTAATGGCAGCAATGTATGTAAAGATGTCCATGGGTCATGGTGCCTTTCAAAGCTCAAGGTATGTATATTTGTATCGGAATTCAGGGCATTTCATTAACCATGCTCTTATTAGGTTTAATCTGATTATGGTCTTTTTATTTGTATTTTACTGATTTTATTATGATACAGAATTCAAAATCCTTTAGAAAAACCCTACACCACTTTTCTTTCAGTCCAGATTTTAACCAGGGCTTACAACAATATTTCCTGAAGTAAGTGACAGGTATTGCAGTAGGCTGTATGATTTTAGATGGTACCCCAATAAATTGTTAAGTAAACAGTAATAAACAGATGGAGTTCTCTGTAGTCTTCATTCAGGCTTTCTGATTACTGTAATACCTTTGAGAAACTTCATGGTTTGTTTTAATATAACATTAATAGCCAACGTAGCTTCCCCCCCCCACCTGCCCCCTTCAAGTGAAAGTGAGAGTTCTCCTCCAGCCCACAGCCTCTGGAAGAAAGGCAGCAGTGCCTATCTGAATTTTAGTGTTTAGAATTTTTAGTGTTTTAGTTCTATTTATTTTTAATGTCTGTTTATGGCACCTGATAACTTTTTCTGTTTATGGAAGTGATATGATTTTTTAAAAATAAATTTGAGTAAAGAGGATTGATCTGAAAGAGACTGCCTAAGAGAAAGAGATTGCCTAAGAGAAAGAGATGTGAAACGGCTCTGATATGAGAGAGATTTCCCATTGCTGGCTTGAAGATGGAAGGAACTGGCAAGGAATACAGGTGGGCTCTAGGAGCTCTGAGGCTGGCTAACAGTCAGCAAGGAAATGGACTTTAGTCAACTACAGCTGCAAAGAACTGAAGTCTGCCAACAACCTGAATTGAGCTTGGAAGTGGATTCTTCTCTAGAGCCTCTAGATAAGAGCACAGTCTGGCTGATACCTGGATTTGAGCCTGTGAGACCCTAAGCAGAGAACCTAACTGAGCCATCTGGACTCCTGACCCACAGAAACTTTAGATATCATGAAGGATACTGTTTTAAACTGTTATATGTGTGACAATATGTTATGCAACAAGGAAAAAAAAACCTAATAAAGCTTATAGGCTTCATTCTCATTTCTCTTCAGATTATTAGAGAGAGCGTGTCCCCCTTCCCCAACACCACTTCTCCCCCTAAAACAAAAAGAATCCAACTCATTGGTAAGTTGATTGTAGGCTTTTAGGGTATACCCAGTGACTGAGTGGAGCATGAATGGCTTGACAGAATTAGGTATTGCCTAAGAAATTCTCAAAAAACGGAGCCCTCCTGCATTGTTGGTGGGAATGTAAATTGGTGCAGTCCCTATGGAAAACAGTTTGAAGTTTCCTTAAAAAACTAGAAATAGAGTCACCATATGATCCAGCAATCCTACTCCTAGGCATATATCTGGACAAAACTATAATTCAAAAATATACATGCACCCCCAAGTTCATAGTGGTACTATTTACAATAGCCAAGGCATGGAAGCAACCTAAATGTCCACTAACAGATGAATGGATAAAGAAAATATGCTGTGTATACACACTTTGCTGACAAAGGCCCTTATAATCAAAGCTGTGGTTTTTCCTAGTTGTGTATGAATGTGAGAGTTGGACCTAAAGAAGGTTGAGCACTGAAGAATTTATGCTTTTAAATTGTGGTGTTGGAGAAGATTCTTGAAAGTCCCTTGGACTGCCAGGAGATCAAACCAGTCAATCCTAAAGGAAATCAACCCTGAAGCTCCAATATTTTGGCCTCCTGATGCAAAGAGCCGACTCATTGGAAAAGATGTTGATGCTGGGAAAGGTTGAAGGCAAAAGGAGAAGGGGGCAGCAGAGGATGAGATGGTTAGATAGCATCACTGACTCAACGGACATGAATTTGAGCAAACTCCAGGAGATAGTGGAGGACAGGAGAGCCTGGCTTGCTCCCTGTTGAACACAGCTTAGTGAACAACAACAAATACACACACACACACACACACACACAAATATTACACAAGCATAAAAAAATGAAATAATGCCATTTGTAGCTACATGGATGGACCTAAAAATTACCGTAATAAGTGAAGTTAGTCTGACAGAGGGAAGACAAATACATGGTATCACTTATATGTGGAATTGAAATATGACACAAATGAACTTATTTAGAAAACAGAAACAGACTCACAGACATAGAAAACAAACTTATGGTTACCAAAGGGGAAAAGGGGATCAGTTCAGTTCAGTCACTCAGTCATGTCCCACTCTTTGTGACCCCATGGACTGATAAGGGAGAATAAATTAGGATCTTGGGATTAGCAGATTAAAAACTATTAAATATAAAATAGATAAACACTGAGGTCCTACTTTATAGCACAAGGAACTATATTGACTATCCTATAATAAACTATAATGGGAAAGAATATTAAAAAATACTTTATAATTCTTATAACTTTGCTGTACACTGGAAACTAATGCAACGTTTTAAATCAACTATACTTCAATTAAAATAATAATTTATCAAAAATACTATGCCTGAAGAAGTTGAAGTTTTCCTGTTTCTTAGACTTTAAATTTTTGTTGTTTGGGAGAAAGAACTCAGCATAAAATACAAGAAGCAAAATCAAGACATTACAGTTCAGAGAAAGGAAATGAGATCAGAAAATAGAGTATTGCTTATAGTAAGTTTTCTTGGACATGCTCAGACTGACAATAAGAAGAAAATAACCATAACAAGCCAAAGCAAGTCAAGAGGAAGACCAAACAGGTGACAGGAAGAATAGCTGTTGACAGTAACTTCCCTGGCTTCCCATTGTGGTCTGTAGACCCAGTTCTCTGAGCATTTTTCTGTAGCTGATCCTTGGTTATGAAACCTCCTCTGTGAATCCTCAGTCAAGTGCTTGTTGAGCGTCTTCAGTGTGTCTAATAGCACCTACTGACCATTTGCTGAGTCTTTGTCCTTCTCAATTCACTTTTCATTGTTCTTGGCAATAATGGCATAATATATAGCATGGATAGTGGAAAGCCCTCATACCTTATAGCCAGGCCAATTTTACATTAAAATTCTAGCTCTGCATTGTATTAACTGTGGGACACTGGGTAAGATTTTAAAGTTAATGTTCTTATCTGTAAAATGGGAATAATAGTCTGTTTCTTCTAGAGTAATAGCATAAGGGAAATTTTCCCAATAGGGAAAATTACATGAGACATTTTGCAAAGCACCTATTAGAATGCTTGACAACTAATCGATATTCAATAAATAGTAGCACTGCTGCTATTATCATTGTCAGGGCAAGTCCAGGAAGAAAGAACTCTTTCAGAAACCCTTAAGGAAACAGAGGAGCAACAAACTTGGGAGGAGTACAATACATTAAAAATAATGGTCCCCATAGTGGTAGTCTCAGAGCTGTGAATGGAGTGGAGGTATGTGACTTTAGGTTAGCTATGGAGAGGGAAGGAGTCTTTGCTTAGAGGTTACCTGCTTAACAAGGCCACCTTGACGACTGTATTTATTACTGAAACCTGGTACTAAACCCACCTTGGTTTGTATATCCAGTTCCTCAATATTATTTTTTTCCTATCGACTTAGCCCCTTTTAATATACTTTATAATTTACTTATTATTCTTATTGTTTGTATATTTCTTCATACTCCCAGTACACAACAGTAATATGAGTTTAAAGTTTTTATTTTGTACTTTGTCCTATCCTGTTTCTTTCTTTCTTGTCATTTCATTTTTCTCTCTTATGTGATTGTGGGTTTTTTTTTGTCACTCCATTCCCTCCCTGCCCTCACTTAGATTGGAACTTCAGCACTGTGCTTCAGTTATTTTAGTAGTTTTCCTTAAAATAGCAACCTGTATTGTGCACTTACAAGGTATAATATTGATGTCTTACCACCCTTATCACTGCCAATGCAAGAATATTAGGATGTTTTTACTTTATCCCTTAATTTATTTGTTAATGTTTGTCATACATTTAAATTGTCCATATTTGTAAACCCAGAAGTCATTATTATTTGTTGTTTTTTACAGTCAGTATTTTTTATATTTACCCACATATTTATGTCTTATTTTGTTCTTCATTGTTTGCTGTGTCTCTGACCTTCTGTCTGGGGTAATTTTCCTCCTGCCAAAAGTATCTTTTGGAAACTTTTAGTGTGGGTCTGCTAAGACATGCTCTTTCTGTTTCTGTTTGTCTTTAGTTTGCTTTCATTATTGAAATCCCTGGGTATAGAAGTTTGGATGGCACTTTATATCATTGAATATACCATTTCACTGTCTTCAGGTTTCTGTTGTCAGCTGTCAGACTGTCACTTCTTTGAAGACAGTCTGTTTTTAAAATCTCTGATTATTTTAAGGTTTTTTCCCTTTTTGTCTTTCTATGATTTGTATTGGTATATAGATTTATTTTTATTTATCTTGTGATTCACTAGGAATCTTGAATTTATGGATAGATAAATCTGATGAAAATTCTATGAAATCATTCTATGAAAAATTCTCAGCCATTTCCTCAAATATTGTCTACCTCATTCTCTTCTCTCCATGGACCCCAATTAACATATTATACATTAAATTTTCTCATTTCATCCAAGTCCCTTATATTGTCTGTTTTCTTTTTAGTTTTCTCCATGATGTATTCTGGATAATTTCTTCTGATCTATACTCCTCTTAACTAATTCTTTCTTCAGCTTTCAGCTGCTCTGAAATCTATCCTCTGAGTTTAAAATTTGGGCTGTTATATCTTTTTGTTTCAATATCCCATGCCTTGGTATTTTTCTTTTGTCTCTTATCCTGATTCTTGCTCGCACTAAGACAACATTATCTTTAAGAGAGGATTTGCCTGTGCTGGGTTTTTAGGGCAGGGTTTATGGCCAGGACTGCCTTAATCCAGCTTCTAGATTTGAGACTACCAGATGATGAGGAGCCAGGCAAGTCCATGCAAGACTAGATTTGCTTTTCGTTCACTGCCATCCCAGCCTTTCAGAAGAAACCAGAACAAAGCAAGGGTTGGTTTATCAAGTAGATTGCAAGTTTTCTCTTCGCTCTTCCGTTCTATGAGGCCTTTTGAGGCAACTGCTTCGTAACGGTGGAGAATTGCCCTATGGGCAAAAATAGCTGTGTGTGGTTGAGCTTCCTGCTCTGGCTTCTCTTGTTGCCCTCGATCTTTAACTGGCAAAATTGAAGTACCTTATATTTGTACTTCCAAGAAGATTGTGTGTGTGTGTGTATGTGTGTGTATCCAGATCTTATTTTGTTTTTCAGTAGGAAGGTTAGTCCAGGTTACTTACTATTCTTAAAAGCAGAACTTTCTGGTTCTTTCCTGACCCTTGGGTTTGATAGTGAAATCGTACCCTTGTAGTATGGCATACATTTTTTACTTTTTAGGAGAGAAAAAGAGGTCAACAACAGATCACCCTTGAAGAAGTCCCGTCTGTGCATATGTGCCAGGCACAACCCTTTATACCTTCTGTTATCTCTTCAGAACCTTTGAGTAGCGGTTATCTCCATTTCACAGTTTAAATAAAGTGAGCCCAGGTAGACTGAATAAGTGGCCAAATATCATCAGAGTTTGTAATGGGCAGATGCAAGATTCAGCCCCAAGTCTTTTGAACACTCAAGCCTGCTCTGTTTATGCTCTGATTATGTTATGCTTTGATTCAGAGAGGAGAAAGTTAAAGTCTTTCAGGGGTTAACATACCTTATCTTAAAGGGACTTTTTCATTCTAAGCGATGTTTGCAATTATAGTGTTTGTATTTCCAGGTTGCTTGGGCATACCAAAATGAAGTTGTAAATTCATTATGAAATATTAAGGTGCAAGGATTCTTAGCTAGTAGAATACATTTTTTTTTCCTTTAAAAATTTCAGTGGTCACTCAGTGGAGCTGCCTGAAAATTCATGATTAAAACATGTTCTTTTATATGATCTCAACCCATCTATTTTGTATCTGTGCTGGATAGTTATTCTTCATGCTTCACTCCTTATTTTTTTTCTCATATTCTTTGCTATAAAATAAAGGATTTGATTAAAGTACAGGAAACTAACTGCATGGGTATTGATTTTTAATGAATTGAATGATAGTCACTGGTTAAAATGTTTCTCATTTTATGATCTAATGTTTATTTACTGATTTAAGCCTGTACTTAAAATTGTCAGTCTTCAATTCAACATTAATTAGAAACTGTGAAGTTTCATTGTCTTCTAAGTCTTGAATTTATTTGCTTGTAATTTCACTCGAAAAGGTGATCATGTGGATAAAATAAGTAGTTTGTTTCCATTTTTTTATATGTTGTGGTGATAAACTATTATAGTGATTGAGGCTTACATTTAATCTTGTCAGATTATACAAACTGAAATTTGTTTTAAGTAAACTGATTCAGTCGGTTTAGTTCAGTTCAGTCGCTCAGTCATGTCCGACTCTGCGACCCCATGAATCGCAGCACGTCAGGCCTCCCTGTACATCACCAACTCCCGGAGTTCACTCAGACTCACGTCCATCGAGTAGTAAACTGATTAAAACTGTTAAAATGGGTGGATTTAACTCGGATGACCATTATATCTACTACTGTGGGCAAGAATCCCTTAGAAGAAACGGGGTAGCCATCATAGTCAACAGAAGAGTCCAAAATGTAGTACTTGGGTGCAATCTCAAAAATGACAGAATGATCTCTGTTCATTTCCAAGGCACACCATTCAATATCACAGTAATCCAAGTCTATGCCCCGACCAGCAATGCTGAAGAAGCTGAAGTTGAATGGTTCTATGAAGACCTACAAGACCTTTTAGAACTAACAAAAAAAGATGTCATTTTCATTATATGGGACTAGAATGCAAAAGTAAGAAGTCAAGAAATACCTGGGGTAACAGGCAAATTTGGCCTTGGAGTACAGAATGAAGCAGGGCAAAGACTAATAGAGTTCTGCCAAGAGAATACACTGGTCATAGCAAACACCCTCTTCCAACAACACAAGAGAAGACTCTACACATGGACATCACCAGATGGCCAACACCAAAATCAGACTGATTATATTCTTTGCAGCCAAAGATGGAGAAGCTTCATACAGTCAGCAAAAACAAGACCAGGAGCTGACTGTGGCTCAGATCATGAACTCCTTATTGCCAAATTCAGATGTAAATTGAAGAAGGTGGGGAAAACCACTAGACCATTCAGGTATGACCTAAATCAAATCCCTTATGATTATGCAGTAGAAGTGAGAAATAGATTTAAAGGACTAGATCTGATAGACAGAGTACCTGGTGAACTATGGAATGAGGTTCGTGACATTGTACAGGAGACAGGGATCAAGACCATGCCCAAGAAAAAGAAATGCAAAAAAGCAAAATGGATGTCTGAGAAGGCCTTACAAATAGCTGTGAAAAGAGGAGAAGTGAAAAGCAAAGGAGAAAAGGAAAGATATACCCATTTGAATGCAGAGTTCCAAAGAATAGCAAGGAGAGATAAGAAAGCCTTCCTCAGTGATCAATGCAAAGAAATAGAGGAAAACAATAGAATGGGAAAGACTAGAGATCTCTTCAAGAAAATCAGAGATACCCAGGGGACATTTCATGCAAAGATGGGCTCGATAAAGGACAGAAATGGTATGGACCTAACAGAAGCAGAAGATATTAAGAAGAGGTGGCAAGAATACACGGAAGAACTGTACAAAAAAGATCACGACCCAGATAATCATGATTGTGTGATCACTCACCTAGAGCCAGACATCCCGGAATGTGAAGTCAAGTGGGCCTTAGAAAGCATCACTACGAACAAAGCTAGTGGAGGTGATGGATTTCCAGTTGAGCTATTTCAAATCCTGAAAGATGATGCTGTGAAAATACTACACTCAATATGCCAGCAAATTTGGAGAACTCAGCAGTGGCCACAGGACTGGAAAAGGTCAGTTTTCATTCATCCCAAAGAAAGGTAATGTCAAAGGATGCTCAAACTACCACACAATTGCACTCATCTGGCGCCCCACTCCAGTACTCTTGCCTGGAAAATCCCATGGACAGAGGAACCTGGTAGGCTTGCAGTCCATGGGGTCACGAAGAGTCGGACACCACTGAGCGACTTCCCTTTCACTTTTCACTTTCATGCACTGGAGAAGGAAATGGCAACCCACTCCGCTGTTCTTGCCTGGAGAATCCCAGGGATGGGGGAGCCTGGTGGGCTGCCGTCTATGGGGTCACACGGAGTTGGACACGATTGAAGTGATTTACCAGCAGCAGCAGCACACGCTAATAAAGTAATGCTCAAAATTCTCCAAGCCAGGCTTAAGCAATACATGAACCGTGAAATTCCAGATGTTCAAGCTGGTTTTAGAAAAGGCAGAGGAATCAGAGATCAAATTGCCAACATCTGTTGGATCATTGGAAAAGCAAGAGAGTTACAGAAAAACATCTGCTTTATTGACCATGCCAAAGCCTTTGACTGTGTGGACCACAACAAACTGGAAAATTCTGAAAGAGATGGGAATACCAGACCACGTAACCTGCCTCTTGAGAAATCTGTATGCAGGTCAGGAAGCCACAGTTAGATCTGGACATGGAACCCCAGACTGGTTCCAAATAGGAAAAGGAGTACGTCAAGCTGTATATTGTCACACTGCTTATTTAACGTATATGCAGTATACATCATGAGAAACGCTGGTCTGGATGAAGCACAAGCTGGAATCAAGATTGCCAGGAGAAATATCAGTAACCTCAGATATGCAGATGACACAACCCTTATGGCAGAAAGTCAAGAGGAAGTAAAAAGCCTCTTGATGAAAGTGAAAGAGGAGAGTGAAAAAGTTGGCTTAAAGCTCAACATTCAGAAAACAAAGATCATGGCATCTGGTCCCATCACTTCCTGGGAAATAGATGGGGAAACAGTGGAAACAATTGCTAACTTTATTTTTATGGGCTCCAAAATCACTGCAGATGGTGATTGCAGCCATGAAATTAAAAGATGCTTACTCCTTGGAAGGAAAGTTATGACCAACCTAGACAGCGTATTAAAAAGCAGAAACATTACTTTGCCTACAAAGGTTCATCTAGTCAAGGCTATGGTTTTTCCAGTAGTCATGTATGGATGTGAGAGTTGGACTGTGAAGAAAGCTGAGCGCCAAAGAATTGATACTTTTGAACCATGGTGTTGGAGAAGACTCTTGAGAGTCCCTTGGACTGCAAGGAGATCCAACCAGTCCATTCTAAAGGAGATCAGTCCTGAGTGTTCATTGGAAGGACTGATGTTGAAGCTGAAACTCCAATGCTTTTGCCACCTGATGCAAAGAGCTGACTCTTTTGAAAAGACCCTGATGCTGGGAAAGATTGAAGGCAGGAGGAGTAGGGGACAACAGAGAATGAGGTGGTTGGATGGCATCACCAATTCAATGGAGGTGATTTTGTGTAAACTCCGGGAGTTGGTGATGGACAGGGAGGCCTGGCATGCTTTGGTCCATGGGGTTGCAAAGAGTCAGATGCGACTGAGGAAATGAACTGAACTGAAACTGGTTAAATAGTCAAACAAAAGATTGAATTAATTAATTTTGAGTTCATGTCTGTCACAGTTAACTTTATAAACTTTTAGATTGAAAAGCTTTCTGAATTTTAGTAACTGTGTTTGGTTCTCTGCAATTACAGGAGACTGTTTTTGTAAAATGCCTCACGTTTACAAGGCCTATTTTAAAGCATTAAAACAAAGTGTTTAAGAAGAGATGTTAGTGTATGTTAAAAGTAAAAAAGAGTGTGTTTTGAAGTTTAATTATGATAACAGAAGGATTTTGAATTGGCATCAACATCTCTAGTTAAAAAAATCATTTTTGAAGAAGTATTTTAAAATTAAATAACTTGGTATATGATTTTACAACTTTTGATCTACCTTTTGGCAATTAACATTGACAAATAAAATTTTTTATTTCTACTAGATAAGTGAAAATCTGCCCTAGGGGATTAAGGAGATATAAAAGCTATTAAAGAGCTGTAAGTTGAGATTAACTGAAATATAATGCAACTGTCTTAAAGATGACAGCTATGTTTATGCATTCTAAAATGGCTTTATCTGTCCATTTGTCTATCCAGAAAGCACTTACTGAGTCTTTACTACCATAATATCAGGCATAGTTCTACTCGCTAGAGATACAGGATGGATAAGAGAAAATCCTTGCCCTCAAAGAGCTAGTATAGTCTACCAATAAATCTTTTTTAAAAGTTGATCTTCAGTTATATATAACCTTACTTATGTAAATTACTGTAATCCCTAGCTTTTCTCACTTTCTGTAATGTATAGACTCAATAATGAAATTGTTATTAAAAACACCGCTTCCCAGCCAATGTGCCATAACTGAAATATGCTAAATAGATGCTGGTGTCTTAGCTCTCCTTTTAGACTCAGGAAGGCTGTGAGGCAGTATGAGTGTGTGTGTATACATATGCTTGTGTGCATACCTGATGTGTTGAGAGAATGGAAAGACACCCCTATTCTAGTCTACTTTGGCTAGTTTTGTGTTCCTCAGCCTTTTAGGATTTGAAGAATACCAATACTAAATGCAGGCTCATGTGTCCAAATTGTAGGAGTTTGAAACAGAGAAAAGTTTTTTGCTGGGCCAAGTAAGGGGACTGGTAGCTCGTGCCCCCCACCCAACCCTGAATTCCCTGAAGGGTTTCAGCAAAGCGTTTTTAAAGGACAGGTGAGTGAGGGGTGGCTGTAGGGTGTGTGATCAGTTCATGTGCAGTTCTCTCATTGGTTGATGTTGAGGTAACAGGGCAGTTAACTTTAATAATCTTTAGTCACCAGTATGTCTGGAGGTATGTACTCATGATCATCAAGTGATTAATTGCTTCCATTTGTTGGAGGTTTTTAGCATCTGGAAAACTTAAGAAATATCCATGAGATACTATTATATGGGAGCTTCTGAGAGGAGCTGAAACAGAAGATATGGGGGAAGGGCCTCACCGAGGAACACCCCATTATAGTTACTTATCCTAAAATTCTGAACCAGAAGTCATGGAAAACTCTGTTACAAACCTGATGAACTTAATGGCTACTATTTTTAACTGGGATAAAAAATTTTTAACTTGGATATAAAAGAACTCACTTCTTTCACAGTTTTGAATGGAATGGATTCCTAATGCTAGCCAATGACAAAAGTTGAAAACGCAGACTTTCATTTTTAGGACATGGTGGTGTAAGACTCACTTTTAGCTTCCCTTTCCCTGTGAAATACAACTGAGCAGGTATTCAACTGACAGCAGCAAAAGAACTCTGAAAATTGGAAAGAGGGCAGACTAGCTAGGAACCTCAGCACTTCAAAAATGACATTATGGAGAGTTCATGAGGTTTTCTTTTTACCTTCCAATTATTCCTGGGCTGGCTGTTAGAGAGACCTACTATCCAGAACCCATCACAGGGCATAGAAAACAAAAACAAAAGCCTGCTTTCACTGACCAGAGGACTTGGAAAGGGGAAACCCAACAGAGACCTAGTTGGGTCCACATCTGGGGCCTAGTGGGCAATCTGATCTGCCCACAGCCCCAACAGGAGCAGCAAAGGCCTTAGCCATCCCAGCCCTTGCTCCACAGCTGGGGTCTTGCCATGTAGTCTGACCTGCCAGCAGCAGCAGCAGCAGCAGCAGCAGTGAACATGGCCATTTCAGCCCCCATGCCACAATCCAGGCCTGTCATCTGTCCTGTTGACAATAGCAGCAAGAGCAAAGACCTTGCTATACTAGTCTCTTCCCTGCTGCCCTCCACCTCATGGCAGAAAGAATCCCAGGGCCCAGTAGCTTCTGATATCCTCTCCTTCAAGATTGCCCTAGGCTAGCAACTGGCCCTGGGAAGCACCTTTTGTTCCTGAGGATGGCATCAACAGGGCTTGACTGGGAACTCCCAGCAGCACCAGAAGAATGAAGCAGACCAAAATAGCATTGTAAGGTCTTAGAAAACTAAACTGTCGCTGGAACTAAACCCCACATAATTAGTCTAGAGCTGATACACTAAACCTAAATAGGGCAACTGCCTGCTAAAATAGAAGATCTGTGATCAACGGTCTCCTAACAATGACCAAAATATCCAGGCTCCAGTTGAAAACCATTTGTCATACCAAGTACCAGAAAAACCACAGTTTGAATGAGAAGAGGCCAATAGTGAGTTGAATCAGATTTTGGAATTATCTCATGATGGTTTTAATTCAGCTATCGTAAAACTGCTCGATGAATTGGTCACAGATTTTTCTTGAAACAAATGGAAAGATAGAATATCTCAGCAAAGTAGAGCCAAGAGCATTTCCTAATGAATTGGATTTGCAATGTGAAAAGAATAAAGGGATCAAGATTGGCACCATAATTTTTGACTAAGCAACTGGAAGGAAGTACGGAGTTGGCCTTCAGATGGGGTTCAGTTTCAGACATGTTGTGGGATATGATGGCCCTGTCTTTTCCTATTCTCCATGCCCAATATATTGTGTGCCTTATTAGTTAAAAGGAAGTCCTTTTATGAGTACTGAAAGGTTGAACCATCCTTGGGAAACTGGTTAACACTGAGCATTACTAACTCACGTAGTCTTTGTGACATGCACGGATTTCAGTTCTTTACCTAACTTGAAAAACTCCCCAACTGTTTGCATATTTAATTTTACTATCTTACACAAGCAGTTATATCCATTTATTTTATACTCTTATTTCTTTCTCCTAAAGCAATTACTTTCCAGATCATCTACTTTACTTCTTTAGACCTAGAAACTGATGACTACAATCATGATTCAAAACCTATTTTCTGCTGCCCTGCACTGAGCTGAGTAATTGGGTATAAATGCTTATTTCCTTTGTATGCTTTGCCTTTTTGTTAACTGGGTTTTTTGGTTTTTTTTTTTTTTTTTTTTTTTTTTTTTTGGTTAAAAGACCAGAGGTTGCATTATTGCCTGCTGAATATGCTTCTATTAACATTTGTAAAAAGTAAATTACTTTTGGGACTATTAATGAATTGATATTTAAATCGCATAGTTAAATGCTTTCCATCCTTTACTCAGCAAACAATTGGATTACCACCGCCCCCTACCCTTGTAAGAATGTAAGCAATTTCTGTGCTATGTTTGAGGAGAATATTTGTTTTTAAAAAAGTTTGTTTAGAATCTGGGTGATTCATGGCTATTACAACATCATAATTTGTACTGTTTGTTATAAATATTAAAATTTAAATAATCATATCCAAAGTGTTTTTTGAGAAACATTAATGATTAATAAGTGCTACATGGATGATTTGGGTAGACTATGGTAGAGAGATGTTTATTGCCTAACTGCAGGACTTGGCTGCTAATGTGTGATGTGAATATGGAATGGGGGTGGAGGGTAGGGATTGTATATGGTGTTTATCAAACTTTTTTATTCTTTCAGGATTCTATAACATGCTGCTTTGGGAAACCCTTTAGAGTGTTTGCTAATTACATTTTTGTTGTATACTACTATATACATTTTATATAATCTTGATGCAACTAAAATGAATAATAGAGAAAGAAGTGTTGCTGGCTTTACAATTTCTTTTACTAACTTATTTAAATTTTATTTAATTCAGAAGTAGATCTAAGTTATTATGGAGATCCATGCAACATGGCTCTGGATGGGAAGAGATTAACAGCACTTCATGGAAGTATGACTGGAAAAAAATGTTAATGAAGATAGCAACTTCCATGCTCAAATATTAATTAGGTGCAGAGTGGTAATTAGTGGCAGGCTTCCATGGGGTTGCAAAGAGTGAGACACGACTGAGCAACTGAACTGAACAATACTGTTATAGGCTAACGTAGCATTTGGAAAACAACCAATGTTCGTGACATATTAACAGAATATATTCCTTTTATAAATAGGATTTACAATGTAATTTCATACTGTCAGACTTCTATAATTATTAGTTTCAGCTTATAAAGACTGGATTATGCACACAGAATTTGACAGTTGTGATAATGTTAGTACAGTCATTTCAATATCTGTGGGGGATTGCTTCCAGAACCCCGTGGATACCAAACCCCTCTGATGCTCAAGTCCTTTATAAAATGGCATAATATTTGTCTGTAACTTATACACATCCTCTCATATACTTTAAATCACCTCTAGATAATTTATAATACCTAATACATTGTAAAAAAAAGCAAAATGGCTGTCAGGGGAGGCCTTACAAATAGCTGTGAAAAGAAAGATACAAGCATCTGAATGCAGAGTTCCAAAGAATAGCAAGAAGAGATAAGAAAGCCTTCCTCAGCGATCAATACAAAGAAATAGAGAAAAACAACAGAATGGGAAAAACTAGAGATCTCTTCAAGGAAATTAAAGATACCAAGGGAACATTTCATGCAAAGATGGGCTCGATAAAGGACAGAAATGGTATGGACCTAACAGAAGCAGAAGATATTAAGAAGAGGTGGCAAGAATACACAGAAGAACTGTACGAAAAGATCTTCACGACCAAGATAATCAAAATGGTGTGATCACTCACCTAGAGCCAGACATCCTGGAATGTGAAGTCAAGTGGGCCTTAGAAAGCAGCACTACGAACAAAGCTAATGGAGGTGATGGAATTCCAGTGGAGCTATTTCAAATCCTGAAAGATGATGCTGTGAAAGTGCTGCACTCAATATGCCAGCAAATTTGGAAAGCTCAGCAGTGGCCACAGGACTGGAAAAGGTCAGTTTTCATTCCAATCCCAAAGAAAGGCAATGCCAAAGAATGCTCAAACTACCACACAATTGCACTGATCTCACACGCTAGTAAAGTAATGCTCAAAATTCTACAAGCTAGGCTTCAGCAATACGTGAACCATGAACTTCCAGATGTTCAAGCTGGTTTTAGAAAAGGCAGAGGAACCAGAGATCAAATTGCCAACATCTGCTGGATCATGGAAAAAGCAAGAGAGTTCCAGAAAAACATCTACTTCTGCTTTATTAACTATGCCAAAGCCTTTGACTGTGTGGATCACAATAAACTCTGGAAAATTCTGAAAGAGATGGGAATACCAGACCACTTGACCTGCCTCTTGAGAACCCTATATGCAGGTCAGGAAGCAACAGTTAGAACTGGACATGGAACAACAGAGTGGTTCCAAATAGGAAAAGGAGTACGTCAAGGCTGTATATTGTCACCCTGCTTATTTAACTTATATGCAGAGTGCATCATGAGAAACACTGGGCTGGAAGAAGCACAAGCTGGAATCAAGATTGCTGGGAGCAATATTAATAACCTCAGATATGCAGATGACACCACCCTTATGGCAGAAAGTGAAGAGGACCTAAAAAGCCTCTTGATGAAAGTGAAAGAGGAGAGTGAAAAAGTTGGCTTAAAGCTCAACATTCAGAAAACAAAGATCATGGCATGTGGCCCCATCACTTCATGGCAAATAGATGGGGAAACAGTAGAAACGGTGTCTGACTTTATTTTTTGGACTCCAAACACTGCAGATGGTGACTGCAGCCATGAAATTAAAAGACGCTTACTCCTTGGAAGAAAAGTTATGACCAACCTAGATAGCATATTCAAAACCAGAGACATTACTTTGCCGACTAAGGTCCATCTAGTCAAGGCTATGGTTTTTCCTGTGGTCATGTATGGATGTGAGAGTTGGACTCTGAAGAAGGCTGAGCGCCGAAGAATTGATGCGTTTGAACTGTGGTGTTGGAGAAGACTCTGAGAGTCCCTTGCATTGCAAGGAGATCTAACCAGTCCATTCCGAAGGAGATCAGCCCTGGGATTTCTTTGGAAGGAATGATGCTAAAGCTGAAACTCCAATACTTTGGCCACCTCATGCAAAGACTTGACTCATTGGAAAAGACTCTGATGCTGGGAGGAATTGGGGGCAGGAGGAGAAGGGGACAATAGAGGATGAGATGGCTGGATGGCATCACCAACTCAATGGACGTGAGTTTGAGTGAACTCCAGGCGTTGGTGATAGACAGGGAGGCCTGGAATGCTGCGATTTGTGGGGTCGCAAAGAGTTGGACACGACTGAGTGACTGAACTGAACTGAATACAGTGTAAATGCCATGTAAATATTTGCTTGTGTTTAGCAAACTTAAGTTTTGTTTTTTGGAAATTTCTGGAGTTTTTGTTTGAATCTACAGATGTGGAACCTGTGGATAAAGATGACCACTTGTTCTAATGATAAGTCAGTTCATGAACACCAGGAGAAAAGATCAGGTGCAAGTTTCCCAAAAGTTGTTTCTCTACTGAGTATTTTCATTGGGCCAGTTTCTGTCCCACATTTAGAAAATAGCAAAATGTGAATGTGTAGTTCTTAATTTAAGAGGGAAAATTACTCTTTTCTTGTACCAGTCTTGAGAAGAATGGAGGGAACTTCTTTGTTCATGTCTGGAGCAGACTGTGAGCACTTGGTCTTTATGGCTGTACTTCTGTAAGATTCTATGTTCTAAGAACTTGCCTTTAGCACTTCTTTTTTCTTTCTGGGCTTCTTATAGTCTTTCTGTGGGAGGTGTTTCTAGCAATTCCTTGGGGAGGAATTGGGGGATATGTTCTTGTTTTCTTGGGTTCTGTCTTCTGTCCTTTTCAGTCTGTACTCTCATTCACATCAATGGCTCCTGGTCACCCATGCTTCCTAGGGAGTGTAGAGATGAGAACTTAGATTCCAGAGTTTTATATGTCTAGGCTTCAGTCCTGACTAACTGTTTGGCCACAGACAACCTGACTTAGCCTCAGTTTCCTTATCTTTAAAACAGGGGCCAGTAGTATATTTACTATTATGATAAATAATGATAAATTATGATGAATGGGAGAATCTATCTAGAGTTCTCAGCAGCATGCTTGGCTCATGGTATGCTGCAAATGGTAGTTGATGTCTTCATCATCTACATGTTGACCCTTCCTTAAACTATATGTGTGTGTGTGTGTGTGTGTTAGTCGCTCAGTCGTGCCCGACTCTTTGCGACCCCATGGACTGCAATCCACCAGGTTCCTCTGTCCATGAGATTTTCCAGGCAAGGATACTGGAGTGGGTTGCCATTTCCTTCTGCCGGGGATCTTCCCATCCCAGGGATCGAACCCGGGTCTCCTGCACTGCAGGCAAATTCTTTACCAACTCCTATCTAATTGCACTCTCTAAATCTCTGCCTTGATCCATGGAAATGAATAATTTGGAAATTGGTATTTTCAAAACACAGCTCTGTGTGTCTCTTTTCTTTCTCTTCCTTCTACCAGTTCTTTCTCCTGTAGTAGTCGCATTTTCATTTGGTGGTATCATTATTTACTCTGTAACTTTTGCCAGAAATCTGTATGTCATTCTTTCAACCAACCCCCAACCATCCCCTAGCTAATCACTAACTGTTGCTTGTCAGTTTAAGTCTCTCTCAGTTGTATCTACTGATGCATTGGTTTAAGTCTTTATCATCTTATGCTTTGGCTAATGTAATAACTTCCTGAGTGGCCCCCACTCACTCCTCAACCTATTTTCCCTTCTTCTGTCACAGTGGTCTCTGACGCCTTTCTCCTTTTCCAGCCACTTCTCACCCTCCAATTTTTCATGCCAGCAATACCAAACAGCTTCATTTCCCCCATCCTTATCTTCCCTTTGGTTAATTGGTGGTTGTTCTTCATGCTTTTCCTACATCTATTGTAGTACATCGCACAATTCATTATAAATGTAATGAAGTTCCTAGGAAGGACACAGGAAGTTCACCCCATTTATTAAAGGTTTCCTTAGATATGTAAGTTTTTGTTTGTAAGCCTCTGAGAACTTTATATTATAGATGTCACTCTGAAGTTTACATGTAACAGCTTAATGGATTAAGTTCAGTTCAGCTAGATGTAAAATTACAGTTAACATAATCCATGTTGACTTCATTATGTTTGAGACATAAACACAGTTTTTCTTCATTTAAATATATATACGTTGTTTAAAATAATTTATATTATACATATATTTAAAAATTAAGACCTCTTTTGATTAGTGAGATCTTAGGGATGTATCCCTCAGCTGTTACAATTATTTTTAACTAGGAAATATGTGTATGGAGGAGTGTATAGTGTGTGTGTCTGTGTGCCTGCACATATGTATATTTTAAAGAATGCTAATAAAATGAAAACCCACGAATCTATTATCCAAGTTAAGAATAAAATATTACTAAGACCTTTAAAAGCCCCCTGTGTACCCCTTTCTGATCATAACCTCCCTTTCTCGCATATCCATTATCCTGGCTTTTGTACTCAAGATTCCTTTTGATTTTCTTTATAGCTTTACCATCTACGTATGTATCCCTAAACAGTATATTGTTTATTCATTAAAAATGAGTAGTAAGCACAAAGTTAGCTGTGTGAGGAAAGGGCAATAATACCACTATTGTGTGAAGAATCAGAAGGGAAGAGAAGACAAACAGAACCTCTTGTTCAGTCTGGCTTCACATACCTGAGAACATATAGGAGCCCCTGCTAGGAAATCCGTTGGCAAGATCCTGAGTAAATCCCCAAACACAGGGCTCTCCACAGGCAGGACATCCATGCTATAGTGCAGGATGGGGTACTGAACATCCAGCTGGAGTGCGGTCAGGGGGCATGGGCTGCTCTGCATTTCCTGCTTTTCAGTTCACTGAAGAGGCTTCCCACTCAGCTATTCCTAAGAACACTGCTGTTGAGTGAAGTGAGAGTCTTCTGCTGATCTGGGCAGCAGAGAGGAGCAGGAATCTCATAAGCCCCTGGTCAGAAAAAGCAAAACAGAGCAATCTGGCCCCAGCTTATGGGGTTCTTCTGTTTTCAAGTTAAAAGGTGGCATTGGGAATCTTTGATGGCTCAGTGCATGGCTGGCAACCTGAGATCTTACTCTCATTCCTGTGTTGAAGGCATTTGCTGTCCCTTGACTGTCCTGTTTTTTATTGGTCTGCTCTCTTGTTCTAGCAAACACATCCTACAATAATTTCTTCAGAAAGTATGCATTGCAAATAAGGTATTGAGGTTTTTTGTGTCTGAAAAAAAATTCTTTTCTACTATTATTGATTTTTCTGACTAGATGTAGACTTCAAAGGTTAGAAATAATTTTTTTTCATGGTTCTGAAGGTGCTCTACTGTCTTATTGCCTCTAGTGTTGCCATTGAGAGATGGGAAACCACAGCAGTTCCTGTGTATTAACTGTATCATCCTATCCTCCTTGTGCACCCTTACTCCTATTTCTGGAAATCTGAATGTTCTCTGGCCCACAGGGTCCTTAAATTTCATAATGGCATGTGTAAACATGTATCTATTACCTATTTTGCTGAGTACTTTGTGGGTCCTTTTTTTCATTTAAATTTTATATTGGAGAATAGTCGATGTACAATGTTGTTTTAGTTTCAGGCATACAGCAAAGTGATTCAGTTATACATATACATGTAACTATTCTTTTATAAATTATCTTCCCATTTAGATTATTACAGAATGTTGTGCAGCATTCCCTGTGCTATACAATAATAGGTCCTTGTTGATTATGTGTTTTAATTATAGCAGTGTATACTTGTCAGTCCCAAACTCCCAATCTGTCCCTCCTTCCACTCTTCCCCCTGGTAAACATAAATTAGTACTCTATGTCTGTGAATACATATCTGTTTTGTAAATAAGTTCACGTATCATTTTTTTAGATTGCACAGAAAAGCAATATCATATGATATTTGTTTTTGTCTTAGTATGACAATCTCTAGGTTCATACGTGTTGCTGCAAAATAGCATTATTTCATTTTTTGTAGCTAAGTAGTATTTCATTGTAGAAATATACCACACCTTCTTTATCCATTCATCTGCTGATGAACATTTAGATTGCTTCCATGTCTTGGCTGTTGTAAATAGCACTGCAATGAACATAGCGGTGCATGTATCCTTTTGAACCATGTATTTCTCTGGTTATATGCCCAGGAGTGGGATTGCTGGATCATATGTTAAGGGACCTCCATACTGTTCTCCATAGCAGCTGTACCAATTTACGTTCCCTCCAACAGGAGTGTTCCCTTCTCTCCACACCCTCTCCAGCATTTACTGTTTATAGGCTTTTTGATAATAGCCATTCTGACAGGTGTGAGGTAATATCTCATTGTAGTTTTGATTTTCATTTCTCTAATAATTAGCAGTGTTGAGCATCTTTTCATGTGTCTCTTTTGGCCATCTGTATGTCTTCTTTGGAGAAACATCTGTTTAGGTCTTCTATTTTTTTGATTAGGTTGTTTGTTTTTTTGATACTGAGCCATAAGAGCTGTTTATAAATTTTGGAGATTAATCCTTTGTCAGTTGCATCATTTGCAAATATTTTCTCCCATTCTGTGGGCTGCCTTTTGTTTTGTTTATGATTTCCTTTGCCATGCAAAAGCTTTTGAGTTTAATTAGGTCCCATTTGTTTATTTTTGCTTTATTTCCATTACTCTGGGAGATAGCTCAGAAAAAATGTTGCTGCGATTAATGTCAAAGAGTGTTCTGCCTACGTTTCTCTCTAAGAGTATTATAGTATCTGATCTTATATTTAAGCCTTTAATCCATTTTGAGCTTATTTTTCTGTATGGTGCGAAAGAATGTTTTAATTTCATTTTTTTACAAATAACTGTCTAGTTTTCCCAGCACCATTTATTGAAGAAACTGTCTTTCCTGCATTGTATAATTTGGCTCCCATTGTTGTAGATTAATTGGCCATAAATACATGGATTTATTTCTGGGCTTTCTATCCTGTTCCGTTTTATCTATATTTTTGTTTTTGTGCCAGTACTGTACTGTTTTGATGACTGTAGCTTTGTAGTACAGTCTGCAGTCAGCAAGTCTGATTCCCTTTTTCTTTATCAAGATCACTTTTGGTATTTGGGGTTTATGTTTCCATGCAAATTTTCCAATTCTTTTTGTTCTAGTTCAGTGAAAAATGCCACTGGTAATTTGATAGGGATTACATTGAATCTGTAAATTGCCTTGGGTACTATAGCCATTTTGACAATATTGATTCTTCTAATCCAAGAACATGGTATGTCTCTCCATCTATTTGTGTCATCTTTGATTGCTCTCATCACTGTCTTATAATTTTCAGAGTACAGGTCTTTTGTCTTCTTAGGTAGCTTTATTCCTAGGTATTTTACTCTTTTTGATAGGATGGTAAATGGGATTGTTTTCTTGATTTCTCTTTATGATCTTTCTTTGTTAGTATATAGGAATGCAAGACATTTCTGTGTATTAATTTTGCATCCTGCAAGTTTACCACATTCATTGATGAGCCCTAGTAGTTTCCTGGTAGCGACTTTAGGATTTTCTATGTATAGTATCATATCATGTGCAAGCAGTGATAATTTTACTACTTCTTTTCCGATTTGGATTTCTTTTTCTTCTCTGATTACCGAAGCTTGGACTTCCAAAACTATGGTAAATAAAGGTAGCAAGAATGGACATCCTTGTCTTGTTCCTGATCTTAGGGGAAATGCTTTTAGATTTTCACCTTGAGTATGGTGTTAGATGTAGGTTTGTCATATATGACCTTTATTATGTTGAGATATATTCCCTCTATTCCCACTTTCTTTTTTATCATAAATGGGTGTTGAATTTTGTCTAAAGCTTTTTCTGCAGCTATTGAGATGATCACATCTTTTATTCTTTTATTTTATTAGCTTTTATTCTTCAATATGTTTATGTGGTGTATCCCACATTTGATTTGTGGATACTGAAAAATCCTTTCATTCCTGGGAGAAATACCACTTGATCATGTATATATATGATCCTTTTAATGTATTATTGGATTCAGATTGTTAGTGTTTTGTGAGGATTTCCATGTCTATATTCATCAGTGATTTGTTGTTCAGTCACTTAGTTGTGTCTGGCTCTTTGCGACTCCAAGGACTGCAGCATGCCAAGCTTGCCTGTCCTTCGCCATCTCCTGGAGCTTGCTCAGACTCATTTCTATTGAGTTGGTGATGCCATCCAACCATCTCATCCTCTGTCATCCCCTCTCCTCCTGCCTTCAATCTTTACCAGCATTAGCGTCTTTTCTAATGTGTCAGCTCTTTGCATCAGGTGGCCAACGTATTGGTGTTTCAGCTTCAGCATCGGTCCTTCCAATGAACATTCAGGGTCGATTTCCTTTAGGATTAACTGGTTTGATCTCCTTGCTGTCCAAGAGTCTTCTCCCAACACCACAGTTCAAAAGCATCATCAATGATATTGGCCTTGAGTTTTCTTTTTTGGATCATCTTTGGTATTCAGGTCATGGTGGCCTCATAGAATGAGTTTCAGAGTATTTATTCCTCTGCAATTTTGTGGAATAGTTGAAGGATAGATATTAACTCTTCTCTAAATGTTTGATAGAATTTGCCTTTGAAGCCATCCAGTCCTGGACATTTGTTGGAAGCTTTAAAATCACAGTTTCAATTTCAGTGCTTCTGATTGGTCAGTTTGTATTTTCTATTTCTTCTTGGTTCAGTCTTGGGAGAGTATATCTTCAGCCAGTCTGTATCTTTTTATTGGAGCATTTAGTTCATTTACATTTAACGTAGATATCAGTATGTTCTCAGGTGCCTCAATTGTAAAGAATCTGCCGGCCAGTGCAGGAGCCACAGGAGACGTGGGTTTGATCCTGGGTTGAAAAGATCCCCTGGAGGAGGAAATGGCAACCCACTCCAGTATTCTTGCCTGAAAAATCCCATGGACACAGGAACTTGGTCAGCTACAGTCCACAGGGTCGCAGTGAGTCAGACATGGCTGAATGAGCATACATGCATGTGTTCTTATTGCAATTTTCTTAATTGTTTTGGATTTGTTTTTGTTGATCTTTTTTTCCTCTTTCTCATTTGTTCTTTCTTTTTGTGGTTTGTTGACTAACTTTAGTTTTATGTTCAGATTCATTTTTCTTTTTTGTGTGTATATCTATTGTAGATTTTCTGTTTGCTATTACTGTGAGGTTTTGATGTAAATTGAAAAGTATTAGTTGCTCAGTCGTGTCTGACTCTTTGCGACCTATAGACTGTAGCCCACCATGCGCCTCTGTCCGTGGGATTCTTCAGGCAAGAAAACTGTAGTGGGTAGCCATTCCCTTCTCCAGGGGATCTTCCCGACCCAGGGATCTAATCTCGGTCTCTTGCATTGCAGACAGATTTTATACACACACACACACACACACACACACACACACACACACAAACTAGATTATTTTTAAGTTCCTGGTCTTTTAATTTCAAATGTATTTCCAGTATCCTGCATTTGTCTTATGCTCTTCTCGCTGTTGCTTGGTTTTATATCTTATTTGTATGCAGATGATTTCCTACCTTTACTTTATGTTTTCCTTTTCTGGGGATCTTTTCCATTCATAATTTTCTTGTTTTTAGTAGTGGCCTTTTCTTTTACACTTAGAGAATTTCCTTTAGTGTTTGTTGCAAAACTTGTCTGATGGTGCTGAATTCTCTTAGCTTTTGGTTGTCCATAAAGCTTTTGATTTGTCCATTCAGTCTGAATGAAAGCTTTGCTGGGTAGAGTATCCTTGGTTATAGGTTTTTCCCTTTCATAACTTTAAATATATTGTGCCACTTCCTTCTGACCTACAGAGTTTCAACTGAGACATCAGCTGATAACCTTAGGGAGTTCCCTTGTATATTATTTTTTGCTTTTCCACTTGGTGGTTCCTTTCAATTTGAGCAACTCAGGATTAAGGTCTGGGAAATTTTCTTGGCTTATTTGAGTTCCTCCTCTCCATTTTCTTTGTTCTTTTGGCTCTACTTTCTGGGAAATTTCCTCAACTTTTTCTGACAGCCCTTCTGTTTGTTGAGTTTTAAATTTCTTCATATGCTTATTTTTCAAGAGCCCTGTTCTTATTTTCTGAAAGTTCCATTTTTGTTTCATAGTTATGTTTCCAAGGATATTAATGGTATTAATAGTTGGAAGTTTTTTTCTTGTTTAGTCTGTTTCCTCTAAGTTCCTTTTTCTGTTTTGATCTCTGTCATCCAAATTGGAGACTCTTCTCCAGGTATCTTGGGAGATTGGTTGCCTATTCATGAGTAGAAGTAGGGCAGGGGTTCTTTAGGGACATTTGACAATGTTTAGAGATATTTTTGATTGGCAAAACTGGCTGAGGGGGTGCTACTGGCATTTCCAGGTAGAGGCTAGAGGTGATGTTAGGCCCCCTACAATGCACAGGACATCCTTGCACAGCAAAGAACTATTTAGCCCAAAATGTGATCAATGCTGTGGTTGGAAAGTTGATTGAAAACTGTGAACTTGTGGCAGAACTTGTTGACTTTGGTTTCAAGAATTTGATCTGGTTGAGTGGTTTGAGCAACATAATGTCATTATCTCTAGGTCTTTCCTTCTGGCCTGGTCACATATTCAATAGAAAATCTTTCTCTGCCTCCTGAAGGGTAAAGAGCTAGCTTTTAATATCTCCCTCTCCCCCAGTGAATGGGAAAAGAAGATGGGCTGTCTACATTCATTTTGTGTGTAATCACATAATCCCTTTGTTTTTTATATAGTGTCCACTTCCTCAGCTGCCTGTGTCACCAGTTCTATGACCCTATGTTTTACCCTCTTCAGTGAATTGCCCTCTGTGAGGTTAAGGTAGGGCATTTACCCAGTGGCATGGAATAGAGGAGGAGTATCTGAGATTCTTTTTTTTTTTTTTTTTTTGAGATTCTTTAAAAAAAAAATTATTCATTTATTTAGCTATGCCAAGTCTTAGTTACAGTATGTGGGATCTAGTTCCCTGATCAAGGATCAAACTCAGGACACCTGCATTGGGAGTGTGGCGTCTTAGCCACTAAAAAGAAAGTGAAGTCGTTCAGTCGTGTCTGACTCTTTGCGACCCCATGGACTGTAGCCTGCCAGGATCCTCCATCCATGGGATTTTCCAGGCAAGAATACTAGAGTGGGTTGCCATTTCTTTCTCCAGGAGATCTTCCCGACCCAGAGATTGAACCCAGGTCTCCCACATTGTAGGCAGACACTTTACCATCTGAGCCACCAGGGAAGTCACTGAACCACCAGGGAAGTCCCAGATCTAAGATGCTTAACTACTTCTCTAATAGATTTCATTCAAACCTTGTTAGTTTAGCCCCACCCTCTCTTTCTCAGAGTTCAGATACTTCTTGAGAATTCTGTAGTGTAAATGAATTTGGTTCTGAACTATTATTTTCTCCTTGCAATTCAGGCTTCCTACAAATGCTAAGCCAGTTACCATTACTCCACCTGATTTCTGGCTTCCAAAATGTAATTATTAATTACTATTGTTTTCTCTCATTCTCACAGTCCTTTAAAACTTGGAAGTTATCCAAAAGGTGTAGTGAATTGAAGAATACTATACAAATATATATATAAATAGAGTCCCAAGGGTTTATGTGTGGACAAAAACCAATTATGCTAAACATTTCCTGAAATTGCTTGCTATTGTCAGGATAAGTCATCACAAGTAAGACATCCACCTTGAGAATGAAAACATTTGTGGGAGCGCAGACTCACATTGTTATATTGTCTTCTCACAGAGGAAAATCTTTGAACAGTTTTGATTATCAAAAGGTCCTTTTGTATAGGGTGCTGAAAGGTACATTATTACCATTTCTTTTTGTTTCAGTTTAGCTTTATTAGATTGCTTGATGAGAGATTTGAAACTGAGGAATAATTGATGTCCTGATGACTGCAGGATAAAATAACTGATTCATATGATCTCAGAGAAATGTTTAAGTCTAGGTTAGATTATATTCTTTTGTCTGTCCTCTGATTGCAAGAATAAAGACAAACAAACTTTAAGGCAAGAAGTATCACAAATGTCCTACTATACATGAAGAACTTTTTGCTGTCTTCTGATTATTCTTGCCTGGAGAATCCCCATGGAGAGAAGAGCCTGGGAGCTCCAGTCCATAGGGTTGCACTGAGTTGGACAGGACTGAAGCGACTTAGCACACACACACATCCAGGTGTACTTTTTTCTACCTGTAAAAATCAGTGAGAGTGTTTTGTTTCCTGAGAAGGTGGGAAATTCATACATGTATACACATACATGTGTGTGTATTTAATAAATTATGTAGTCTTCAAAAAAATTATGCTAGCCTTCAAGTAAACTAATGTAGTAAATTGTGATTGAATTCTATATTAATCAGTAGTTGATTCAAGCATGTTGGATTAACTTTAGTTCAGAAACTTATTTTATAACTATTAACAATTTATTGACCAGAGATATATTAATTCATCTTTTGTTGCCCAAACATTATTGACCAGAGACGTTTCAATATTAACTTACATAACAAATTGTCAGCTACAGGTGTTAGTTTCTGCCAGAATCCCCTGGTCAATAATGTGTCATAAGGAACCAAGTGCATATTTGTGTTTTTAGTGCCTGGGCCTGGGCATTGTTATTTTATCAATCATCCCAGTTGCTTCAATTGTATGGCCAGAATCGAAAGCCATCAATTTCAATTGAGGAGAGAACTGGGTAAGAATGTCTGGACCAGTGGTTCTGCTAGTAGAAATTACTTTCTTTCTATGGCGACTTAGAATAATTATAATTTGAAGTTTGAGGAGGACGAAGGATTTCTCTGTGACTTCAGTTGAGACTGGAGAGGCTGCTGGAAATTAAATAATGCAGGTCTTACTCTTCATGAAGTGTCTATTCAAGTCTTTTGCCCAGATTTCCTTCTTATTTAAGGATTATTTATTTTGGCTCTTGACTAAGTATATGTGTTGCAAATACCTTGTCTCTGTGGGATTTTAAGCAGAAACATACCAGCAGGTTTTCATTTTTAAAGCATCACCACAATAACGATGGGAGAAACAAGTTTTCATTGGTCCCAGTAGAAATTGGTAGTAGCTTAGACTAGGTTGGGGCTTCCCTGGTGGCTCAGATGGTAAAGCGTCTGCCCGCAATGTGGGAGACCTGGGTTCAATTTCTGGGTTGGGAAGATCCCCTGGAGAAGGAAATGGCACCCCACTCCAGCACTCTTGCCTGGAAAATCCCATGGACGGAGGAGCCTGATAGGCTACAGTCCATGGGGTCTCAAAGAGTTGGACACGACTGAGCGACTTCACTTAGACTAGGTTATGAGACATGGAGAGAAGTGGACTGGATTAAGAGATATTTGAGATAAACTCAGTAGGACTTGTTAGTGAAGATTAGATAAGTGATGGCTAAGATGAGAGAATGATTTAAGTATCTGGTTCAAAAGGTAAAAGTTACATACACTACCACTGTGAACATTTTCTTATTTTATTTAAGATGTTGATAATGTGTAGAGAAAATTACCAAGATTATTTCCCTGGAATAGAATACTATCTCAAATTTTTTTTAAGTGATTTTGAAATGTAAATTTGTTTCTTATTTTTATGGCTTAGTAAGTTCAAATAATTACCTCACAAATGATAGGAAAGTATTTTCAAAATTATGTTCAATTATATCTTGAAAACTATGGCTATAGCAGAAAATGAAATATGAATAAGATATTAAAGGGAAATAGGAACTTAAGAAAATCAGCAAATTAAACTTGGCTTTTATTTATTTTTATTTTAGGGGTCCCTTCAGTGTTGTACGACGATGCATCAACAGAGAAACTGGGCAACAATTTGCTGTAAAAATTGTTGATGTAGCCAAGTTCACATCAAGTCCAGGGTTAAGTACAGAAGGTAAGAGATGGATTTCAAGTAAGTTATTTGATGTCTGGCTTTATTTCATCTTCAATCCATCTATCAACCTAACCTTCATCTGGGGGTGGGGAAGTGGAGGGTATAATATAGTGGGAAGTGGGTGGAGACAGTTTAAATTCCATTGTAGTTTTCTGGAATTCTAGAACATGGTATTTGAAAGATAGCTAGAGTGATTAACAAAGTTGTGAAATCATCTAGGATTGCTATTGGCCTATGTTTTTTTACTAGGAAGAAAGTAAAATGTGAAAATATATTTTGTAGAATCTAACTTGGAGTCCTATAGTATGGAGCATGGAATGGGAAGAGTGAGAAGGGAAATAACGGTACAAATATAATCACTGAAGATTCAAAACAAACTCATCTGAGTTCCCCTAAAGTCTGTAACTTATTACCTTAGGATTGTGATCCAACAGAACTAAAAGACTAATACATCACATTTTGCTTAAGTCACTTATGGTGTATGTGTGAAATTTGAAAGATCTGTACTGTTTGGACTTGCAGGACTCAAAACCTTGTTTTAAAACATTGATATGGTTAACCATGTTTATGTATAAATGTTTATAGACAATATATAAGCATTAAAAAATTTTAATGCTTATAAACCATGGTTTCATGTAGCCACGCTTCACATGTCATATTTCAGATGGCACAATTATATTATTAACTTTTCTAATTACCCTGTCTTCTAACTTTAGACTTTTTCACGATCCAGTAAAAGACATGTCCTTCTTAACTCTTTTCCTTCTTAATCTCAAGAGCAATACAGTTAATAGTTTAAATTGGAAAAGCTAAAGCAGAGTAGCCTTTTTATATTTTATCCAGTTATCTTACTTTAACAAGTAGAAGCCCACATACTATGAGCTCCAAGTTAATCTATTCCTTCAGATATTTTTTCAGTATCCTTAGTTTTAAATACTTTATTGAAACCTTTTGAATTATTCCTACTGTTTGTGGAAGATTCTGCAAATTGTTATTCACAAAGGATAACAGGTGTTTTAGTGCTTTAATCTTTAAATTCTTGTATTTAGGGATTTTACATTTTATGGTTTCATATTCTGGAGCTGGCTATTTTGAATACAAATTATTTTATAAACTTAGCAGAATTTGAAATTTACTTCTAATCAGGTTTTACCACTACATTTCCTAAAACTTTTAAACTGCACTTTAATATACTGCATTTAATTTTCTGTACCTTAGATACCAATTAAAAACAAACTTCGTGAATACTTAGGTAATTTTGTATAAACCGAGTTCAGTAAATATGTAGATGTGTTGAATATTTCTTCTTTGATAATGTTGATGAATTTAGTAAGATTCCTGTTTAAAATCAAAGTCTTAATCAATGACCCCATATGCCTATGTTATGTTGATTTTGTTTATTATTATACCTAATTTTGAATCTACAGTCTAAAGACATTTTTTATGAGGACAATTAATTACTTTCTCAGTTGGCTGAGGTTCTTATTGACAGATTTCATTAACAGGGAGCTATAGACCCAGCCTGCCAGACTGAATTTCTTTCATTGTCACCTAGCCAGGGAGTCAAATACCAAACTTAAAAAGCTGGGGTTGATATATCATCCATGTCTCTGAGGTTGTCCTGTGTCATTCACTTGTTGGTGCTTTGGCATTGGTTTGAGTATACAAATGTCTTTGAGACCTTTTCTGAAGACAAGGCTGGGTCAATCCATTGAACTTATGTGATAGGGTCACAACCTATAGATATAAAATGGTATCCAGTTGAATTCTGCATATTATGCATGACTATATCTTGTTTTGATAAAAGTTCGACATTATTCAAATAAAAATCTGCAATTGTTCCTTTATATTTATGGCACCAAAATGTAGTTTTTCCATCTTCTTTAACACAGTGACATTCATAATGATTAAGAAACAATAAAAATTTCATCTCCAACCCACACCAAAGGTTATCTTTTAAAAAAACTTTTCCGTGGAGCTACTTTACCCTCTATTGGTTATTTTTATACTAGCTTGGAGAAGGAAATGGCAACTCACTCCAGTATTCTTGCCTGGAGAATCCCATGGACAACGGAGTTTGGTGGGCTATAGTCCATGGGGTCGCAAAGAGTCGGACACGAATGAGTGACTAACACACACACGCACACTTAAATTTAATGTGGACACATATTAAGATGTATAATAAATAATTATTTATTTTATTATATAAAACATCTTTGAACAATATTCTCCACCCCTTACTTTTTTCAACGCTCTTCAGTCACTACAGGCAAAACATATTTGCCCTTCCAGTCCATTAAAATTGTTACTGTCCAATAATGACCTTATTCATGGCTAAGGGTAGGAGATGTTATATTAAGAAGAAATATATTTTGCAGTGAAATTTGAAACACAGTAAAAAGGAACCTGTATGTTCAAACAAAAATATCTAGAAATCTATGTTTACTGTTATTTCTCGTCTAATGAAGCCTGTTTCTCAAGCAACAGATAATTTTAAGTCAATTTTATTCTTTTCTTTTTTATTATATTTTTTGTGGCTTATTTAATCTCTGTCATTGCCTCAATATTTTTTCCTGTTAGTATGTTTGTATTCAAA
The DNA here is from genome assembly GCF_001704415.2 of Capra hircus. Taxonomy (NCBI): domain Eukaryota; kingdom Metazoa; phylum Chordata; class Mammalia; order Artiodactyla; family Bovidae; genus Capra; species Capra hircus. Next base: position 661,777 of record NW_017189629.1, on the reverse strand, counting down.
TACTTTATTGAGTAAAATAGGTTTCATAAAGGGTCACCTGGGAATAAAAAGTATGCTGTTTATTTGCCTAGGTCATTATGATACATAGACAGATAAAAAGAGTTCAGTTCAGTCGCTCAGTCGTGTCTGACTCTTTGTGACCCCATGAATCGTAGCACACCAGGCCTCCCTGTCCATCACCAACTCCCGGAGTTCACTCAAACTCATGTCCATCGAGTCAGTGATGCCATCCAGCCATCTCACCCTCTGTCGTCCCCTTCTCCTCCTGCCCCCAATCCCTCCCAGCATCAGGGTCTTTTCCAATGAGTCAGCTCTTCACATGAGGTGACCAAAGTATTGGAGTTTCAGCTTTAGCATCAGTCCTTACAGTGAACACCCAGGACTGGTCTCCTTCAGAATGGACTGGTTGGATCTCCTTGCAGTCCAAGGGACTCTCAAGAGTCTTCTCCAACACCACAGTTCAAAAGCATCAATTCTTCGGTGCTCAGCTTTCTTCACAGTCCAACTCTCACAGCCATACATGACCACAGGAAAAACCATAGCCTTGACTAGATGGACCTTTGTTGACAAGGTAATATCTCTGCTTTTGAATATGCTGTCTAGGTTGGTCATAACTTTCCTTCCAAGGAGTAAGCGTATTTTAATTTCATGGCTGCAGTCACCATCTGCAGTGATTTTGGAGCCCCAAAAAATAAAATCTGACACTGTTTTCACTGTTTCCCCATCTATTTCCCGTGAAGTGATGGGACCAGATGCCATGATCTTCATTTTCTGAATGTTGAGCTTTAAGCCAACTTTTTTACTGTCCTCCTTCACTTTCATCAAGAGGCTTTTTAGTACCTATTTTTTTTTAAATTACTAGAATATAGTTGATATACAATGTTGTGTTAATTTCTGCTATACAGCAAACTGTATTCAGTTATACATATGCAAATATCCACTCTTTCAGATTCTTTTCCCATACAAGTCATTGCAGAGTACTGAGAAGAGTTTCCTGTGCTGTATACAGCAGGTCCTTATTAGTTATCTATCTTAAGAGCATCTATTCTTAAGAGACTTGCAATTTAATAGTCCCCAACCATTGTTTCTAATATTTTTATAAGAAAAAATGAGTAATAAATTCTAAATATATAATTTACAAATTAGCTTTTGAAATGAAATATGTATAGTAATTAGAGACCACCTATATATGTTTTATGGAGAAGGCAATGGCAACCCACTCCAATACTCTTGCCTGGAAAATCCCATGGATGAGGAGCCTGGTAGGCTGCAGTCCATGGAGTCGCTAAGAGTCAAACATGACTGAGTGACTTTGCTTTCACTTTTCCTTTCATGCATTGGAGAAGGAAATGGCAACCCACTCCAGTGTTCTTGCCTGGAGAATCCCAGGGACGGGGGAGTCTGGTGGGCTTCCGTCTATGGGGTCATACAGAGTCGGACACGACTGAAGCAACTTAGCAGCAGCAGCATATATGTTTTAATATTTTACATTCTCATTGCTCTATTGAAGATAAGATATTATAATTCTTTGAATATCTGTTCTGTATTTTCCCATTAAAATCATAATTTTTTTTCCATAGGGGATCTTAACTTATAGGCTGCAGAATATCCAAGAAACCCTTAAATTGTAAGGGTTTTATATATATTCATATATATATATATTCATTTTCCTAGAAAGTCTAAGTTCTTATTAGATTCCTAAAAAGGCATATTATTCCTAAATGGTTAAGAAGTTATTATTTCACATGTATGAAAAAGTGAAGTTGATGTTTAGGAGCATGAGATGAAAAAGAAGCTTATATTAAATGAAAGCTGAGTGAATTTATATTAGGATTGGAGGATATTTTCCTACTTAAATACATACCCCTATTAATGAAATCCATTTTTTATTATCTTAGCACGTATTTTAATTGATAGTTTATCTCTTACTCTGCTAATTCACCAATTTAAAGTTTACTTTTTTGTGTATTTGTACAACTTCTTTATCCACTCATCTTTCAGTGGACATCCAAGTTGCTTCTGTATCCTGGCAGTTATAAATAGTGCTGCAGTGAACGTTGCGGTACATGTGTCAGTTTGAATCATGGTGTTCTCAGGGTATATTCCCAGTAGTGGGATTACTGGGTCATATGGTAGTTCTATCTTTAGTTTTTTAAGGAACCTCCATTATGTTCTCCATAGTGGCTGTATCAATTTATATTCCTAGCAACAGTGGAGAGGGTTCCCTTTTCTCCACACCCTCTCCAGCATTTATTGTTTGTAACTTTCTTGAAGTATAGCTGATTTAAATGTTGTGTTGATTCAGTTATACATATATATTCTTTTTCATATTATTTTTCATTGTGGTTTATCGCAGGAAATTGAATATAGGTCCCTGTGCTCTACAGTAGGACCTTGGTTGTTTATCCCTTGTATATATAATAATTTGCATCTACTAATCCTAAATTCCCAATCCTTTCCTCCCCAACTCCATCCCCCTTGGCCACCACAAGTCTGTTCTCTATGTCTGTTAGACTGTTCTATAGATAAGTTCATTTGAGTCATATTCTAGATCCCACATATAAATGTTAACATATGGTATTTGTCTTTCTTCTTTCTAAGTGATTTCACTTAGCATGATGATCTCTTAAATCCATCCATGTTGCTGCAAATGGCCAATATCCCATTGTATATATATATATCACATCTTCTTTATCCATTCGTCAATGGATATTTAGGTTACTTACATGTCCTGGCTATTTTAAATAGTACTGCTATCAACATAGGAATGCATGTATTTTTTGAAATTATGGTTTTGTCTAGATATATGCCAAGGAATGGGATTGCTGGATCATACGGCAACTATATTTTTAGTTTTTTGTGGGACCTCCATACTGTTTTCCATAATGGTCCAGCTTGTTTACATTCCCACCAGTAGTGTAAGAGCTTCCCTTTTCTGCACACCTTCTCCAGCATTTATTATTTGTAGACTTTTTAATGATGGCCATTATGACTCATGTGAAGTGGTACCTCACTATAGTTTTGATTTGGATTTCTCTAATAATTAGCAGTGAGTTACATGTTTTCATGTGTTTATTGGCCATCTGTATGTCTTCTCTGAAAAAAAAATGTCCGTTTACATCTTCTGCCCATTTTTTGCTTGGGTTTTTTTTTAATTTATAATTCAACTGTTGGTATATTTTGTAAATTAAGCCCTTGTCTGTTGCACTGTTTGCAGATGTTTTCTCTCAGTCTGTTAGCTGTCTTTTCATTTTGTTTATGGTTTTCTTTGCTTTGGAAACAGAGACACATTTTAGATACAAAGGCACCACTAGGTTGAGAGTAAATGAATAGAAAAAGGTATACCATGCAAACAGTAACCAAAAGAGAGCTAGTGTGGCTGTAATAATATCAGATAAAATAGACTTTAAAACAGAAATTGTTACTTAGAGATAAAGGATATTTTATAATGATAAAATGGTTTGTTCATCTTGAAGATACAATAGTTACAAACATATATGCACCTAACAGCAGAGCCCCAAAATATATAGAACAAAACCAGGCAGCACTGAAGGGAGAAATAGAAATTTTAGCAATAATAGTTGGAGACTTCACTGACTAATTTGCAGTTATCAATGTAACAACTAGATAGAGGATCAATAAAAGAGAAGACTTGAATAACACTAACCAACTAGAGCTGATAGACACCTATAGAACATTTCAACCAACAACAGGAGAATAAACATTCTTATTAGTACACATAGAACATTATATAGTATAAATGCTAGCACATCAAATATGTATTAATAAAATTTAAAGGATTGAAATCATATATAGTCTCTGACCACAAAGGAATGATATTAGGAATCAGTAACAGAAGGAAATTTGGGGAAAACACAATTACATGGAAATTAAACCTCACACTATCAAATAGCCAATGAGTCAAAGAAAAAATTGAAATACTTTGAGGTAAATGAAAATGGAAACACAACATGCAAAATTTTGTGGGAAATTTTTTTATAAATGCCTATATTGAACAGAAGATCAGTAACCTAACTTTTCACTTCAAGAAACTAGAAATCTGGACCCAAAGCAGACAGAAATAGGGAATAATTGAGATTAGAGGAGAAATAAATGGAAGAACAGAAAACAATAGAGAAAATCAATGAAACTAAAAGTTCTTTAGAAAGACACCCCAAACTGAGTAGTTCTTATCTAGTCTGACCAAGAATAAGAGAGATGATTCAAACTAATCAGAAATGACATTGCAAAAGTAAAAAAAAAAAAAAAGTAAGAATACTATGAACAATTCTATACCAACAAACTAGATAAGCTAGATGAAACAGATTAATTTCTAGAAAGAGGCAAGCTACTAAAGCTGAGTCAAGAAGGAATATGTGGATGGACTTTTAATAAGAAAAGAGACTGAAAATGTAATAAATTTTCCATATAAAGTTCAGACCTTGATGACTTCACTGGTGAACTGTACTACACTTTAAAAGGATTTATACCATTCCTTCACAGATTCTTCTAAAAAATTAGAAGTAGGAATACTTCTCAACTTATTCTATGAGGCCTAAGGTAACCTCAGTAATAAAACTAGACAAAGATACCACAAGAGAAGAAAACACGAAAAAATATCACATATGATGAATATATTAGCACATCTGTCCTCAAAAAAATACTAGCCCATCTGATCCACCACCACATAAATGTTTTACGGTTCTTTGAAAAGTTAAAAACTTAAGTTAGTATATAACCCAGCAATTTCACTCTTAGGCATAAACCCAGAAGAAATAAAACATGTACAGAAAACCTTGTATAAGAATATTAATAGCATTATTCGTAATAGCTAAAAGTTGGAACCCAAATGTCAGCTGATGAATGGTTAGAGAAAATGTGGTCTATCCATCAAATGGAGTGTTATTCAGCAATTAAAAGGAAACATTAATCTAACCTACAACATGGATAAATCTTGAATACATCATGCTAAATGAAAGAAGTTAATCACAAGAGACTACATATTATATATGCTCTTGATTTAAAATGTCTCAAATAGGCAAACATATAGTAACAGAAGAAAGTAGATAAGTGGCTGCCAAGATCTGGAGAAAAGTGGAATGTAGAGAGTACTTTTAATGGGTATAGGTTTTCTTTCTGAGGTAATTAAATGATCAAAAATTTAATGTGGTGATTACATGACTGAATATGCTAAAATCCATTAACTTGTACATTTTGTAGGCAAAATGTATGGTATGTTAATTATCTCAAGCTATTTTGTAAGGCATTGTATGCAATGAGTAAGTGGAGTTTATACTCAAAACACAAGCTTGGTTGAACATTGTAAATAATCAATATGTGATATATCTTAATAGAATAAAAGACACAATCCATATGATCATCTCAATAGATACAGAAAAGGCACTTAACAAAATCCAATATTCTTTCATGATAAAAAAACACTCAACAAACTGGGAGTTGAAGGGAATTTTTTCAATGTGAGTAAAAGCATTTAAAAAAAATAATACTAACTTCATATTTGATAATGTATGACTAAATGCTTTCCCTCTAAATCACAAATAAACCAAAGATGTCAATGCTTAGTACTGTTATACAACATTATACTGGAAATTTCAGTCAGGAAATTATGCAAGAAAAAGAAATGTATCCAGGTTGGAAAGGAAGAAATAAAACTTCTTCTGTTTGCAGAAGACTTGATCATGTATGTAGGGCACTCTAAAAAATCCACCAAAAATGTATATTTGATATAATTTTGATAAATGTTTAGGAAGGTTGCAGGATACAGGATCAATATAAAAATGAATTTAAGACTACAAATGTACTTAATATAGCACTGAAGAGAAAATAATTATCATATATGACCAAGGACATATTAAATATAATATTTGTAAACTGAAAAGAATAAAATATTGCTGAGGGGCTTCCCAAGTGGTCTAGTGGTTGGGAATCTGCCTGCCAATGCACGGTATACAATTCCATCCCTGGTTTGGGGATCTCCCACATGTTGTGGAGCAATAAAGCCTGTGTGCCACAACTACAGAGCTAGCGCTGTGGAGCCCACAAGCCACGACTTCAGAGCCCACGTATGGCAACTACTGGAGCACAAGTACCTACAGCCTGTGCTCCACAAGAGAAGCCACTGCAGTGAGTAGCTCACAGACTGCAACACACAGGTCCTGCTCTCTGCAACTAGAGAAAGCTTGTGCACAGCAATGAGGACCCAGTGCAGCCAAAAACAATCTTTTTAATAAAAAAGATAAAATATTATTGAAAAACGAAAGATACAGTAAATGGAGATCCATCCCATGTTCATCATTCAGAAAACCTAATATTGTTAAGATAATAGTATTCCCAGATTGATCTACAAATTTGATGCAATTCCTGCCCAAAATCCTTGCCATCATTTTTGTAGAAATTGCAAAGCTGGTTATAAAATTCGCACAAAAAGCAAAGGGAACACCAAACATCCATAATAATCTTGAGGGGAAAGGACAAAGTTGGACTCACATTTTCCCCCTTTAAAGTTTTCTGCAAAGCTACTTTAATACATATAGTGTGGTACTGGCATAAAGGATTGACATATAGACTAACGGGGATGAATTGAGAATCTAATAATAAGCCATACATTTACAGTCAAATTATTTTCCACAGCAGTACCAAGGTGATTCAATAAAGTAAGAATAATCTCTCCAAATCAGAGGTACTAGGAAAGTGGACAAAAACACAAGGCTGGCCCCCTATCATGTACTATATACAAAAATTAATTCAAAATAGATAAATATTTAAATATAGGAGTTAAAATTATAAAACTTTAAGGAGATAACATGAGAATAAATTATGACCTTCAATTAAGTAATGGTTTTGTAGGTATGAAACCTACAGCACAAGCAACCAAGAAAAACATAAATAATTTGGACTTCATCAAAATGGAAAACTTTTGTGCTTCAAAGGACACTGTCAAGAAAGTGAAAAGATAAGACACAGGATGGGAGAAAACATTTCCAAATCATGTATCTAAGAAGGATATATTGTATGAAATATACAAAGACCTCTGAAAAGTCAATAAAAAGACACTCAATTAAAATCAATAATTGATTTGAATAGACATTTCTTCAAAGATTTCAGTTCAGTTCAGTCACTCAATTGTGTCCAACTCTATGCGACCCCATGGACTACAGCATGCCAGGCCTCCCTGTCCATCACCAACTCGTGGAGTTTACTCAAATTCACGTCCATTGAGTTGGTAATGCCATCCAACCATCTCATCCTCTGTTGTCCCCTTCTCCCACCTTCAATCTTTCCCAGCATCAAAGTCTTTCCAAATGAGTCAGTTCTTTGCATCAGGTGTCCTAAGTATTAGGGTTTCAGCTTCAGCATCAGCCCTTCCAATAAATATTCAGGACTGATTTCCTTTAGGATGGACTGGTTGGCTCTCCTTGTAGTCCAAGGGGCTCTCAAGAGTCTTCTCCAACACCGCAGTTCAAAAGCATCAATTCTTCAGTGCTCAGCTTTCTTTATAGTCCAACTCTCACATCCATACATGACTACTGGAAAAACCATAGCCTTGACTAGATAGACCTTTAGTGGCAAAGTAATGTCTCTGCTTTTTAATATGCTATCTAGGTTGGTCATAACTTTTCCTCTAAGGAGTAAGCATCTTTACTTAATTTCATGTTTCTGCAGTCACCATCTGCAGTGATTTTGGAGCCCAAGATAATAAAGTCTGTCACTGTTTCCACTGTTTCCCCATCTATTTGCAATGAAATGATGGGACCAGATGCCATGATGTTAGTTTTCTGAATGTTGAGCTTTAAGCCAACTTTTTCACTCTCTTCTTTCACTCTCATCAAGAGGCTCTGTAGTTCTTCTTCACTTTCTGCCATAAGGGTGGTGTCATGGGCATATCTGAGGTTATTAACATTTCTCCTGGCACTCTTGATTCTATCTTGTGCTTCATCCAGCCCAGCATTTCTCATGATGTACTCTGCATAGAAGTTAAATAAACAGGGTGACAATATACAGCCTTGATGTACTCCTTTCCCTATTTGGAACCAGTCTGGTGTTCCATGTCCAGTTCTAACTGTTCCTTCCTGACCTGCATACAGATTTCTCAAGAGGCAGGTAAGGTGATCTGGTCTGGTATTCCCATCTCTTTCAGAATTTTCCACAGTTTGTGGTGATCCACACAGTCAAAGGCTTTGGCATAGTCAAAGCAGAAGTAGATGTTTTTCTGGACTCTTGCTTTTTCGATGATCTGATGGATGTTGGCAATTTGATCTCTGGTTCCTCTGCCTTTTCTAAATCCAGCTTGAACATCTGGAAGTTCACAGTTCACATATTGCTGAAGCCTGGCTTGGAGAATTTTGAGCATTACTTTACTGGCGTGTGAGATGAGTGTAATTGTGCAGTAGTTTGAGCATTCTTTGGCATTGCCTTTCTGTGGGATTGGAATGAAAACTGACCTTTTCCAGTCCTGTGGCCACTGCTGAGTTTTCCAAATTTGCTAGCATATTGAATGCAGCACTTTCACAGCATCATCTTTTAGGATTTGAAATCACTCAACTGGAATTCCATCACCTCCACTAGCCTTGTTCATAGTGATGCTTCCTAAGGCCCACTTGACTTCACATTCCAGGATGTCTGGCTCTAGGTGAGTAACCACACCATCATGATTATCCGGGTCATGAAGATCTTTTTTGTATAGTTCCTCTGTGTATTCTTGCCACCTCTTCTTAATATCTTCCACTTCTGTTAGGTCCGTACCATTTCTGTTCTTTATTGAGTCCATCTTTGCATGAAATGTTCCCTTGGTATCTCTAATTTTCTTGAAGAGATAGATCTCTAGTCTTTCCCATTCTATTGTTTTCCTCTATTTTTTTGCACCGATCACTGGGGAAGGCTTTCTTATCTCTCCTTGCCATTCTTTAGAATTCTGCATTTAAATGGGTATATGTTTCCTTTTCACCCTTGCTTTTCACTTCTCTTCTTTTCACAGCTATTTATAAGGCCTTCTCAGACAGCCGTTTTGCTTTTTTGCATTTCTTTTCCTTGGGGATGGAAGATTTAAAGGTTGTCAATAAACATGTCAAAGTATGCTCAGCGTCATTAGGGAAATGGAAATCTAAACCATAATGAGATACCACTATACACCTACTAGGATGGGTATACTCTAAAAGACAGTGACATATGTTGGCAAGGGTATGGAAAAGTTGGAATCCTCATACATTACTGGCAGGAATATAAAATGGTAGAACTACTGTGGAAAAGAGTGTGGCAATTCCTCAAAAGTTAAACATAGACTTATGCTATAACCTAGCAATTCCGCTCCAAGGTATGTTCCTGAGTGTTGAAAATATGTGTTGATGGAAAACCTGGTACAGAAATCTTTATAGCAGCATTATTCATTCACTGTATCCTAACTGTGGAAACAAATGAAAGGTTTATCAACTGATGAATGGATAAACAAAATGAAACATTACTTACAGTAGAATATTATTCCTGTATTAAAAAGAAATGAATGGTACAGTGGGCTGGTTCATCATTCAAAAATCAATTACTGTAAGCTATCATGTCAATAGGACAAAGAAGAAAAATCACTTGATCATATCAATAGATGCAGAAAAAGTATTTGTCAAATCCAGTACCCATTCATGAATAAAAACTTCCAGCAGCATAGGAATAGAAGGAAACTTCTTCAACATAATAAAGAGGAGCTATTTAAAAAAACAACAACCCTATAGCCAACATTATACTTATTGGTAATAAGGTAGATGCTTTCTCTCTTAAATTGGGAACAAAGCAAGGATGTCCTTGCTTACCACAACTATTCAGCTTCCTGTGTGGAAGTCCTAGCTAATGCAATATAACAGGATAAGGAAATTAATGCTATATAGTTTAGGAAAGAAGAAATAAAACTTTATCATCAGATGATATGACTGCCTATATAGAAAATCTCAAAAAATCAACAAGAACCCCGTAAAACTAATGAGTGATTGTAGAAAGATTTCAAGTCCCACAGTTACTATACAGAAGTCAACTGTTTTCCTGTATATCAACAATGTGCAATTGGAATTTGAAATTCAAAATACAGTACCATTACATTAGCACTAAAAATACTGAAATACTTAAATGTGTAAATTTAATAAAACATACAAGCTCTATACAAAGAAAATTGTGTAAAACTCATGGTAGAAATCAAAGAAGATGAAAAGAACGTAGTTGGTGGACTGACACTATTCAATTTCAATGCTTACTTTAAAGCTTCAATAATCAGTGTGGTATTTGTTAAAGAGTCAGCAAATAGATTAGTGGAATATAAAAAGGAGCCTGGAAGTAGATCCATACAAATAGAGTCAGCTGGTCTTTAACAAAGTAGCAAAAGGAATGGAGAAAGGATAGTCTTTTCAACAAATGCTGCCTGAACATCTAGATATCCACATGCCAAAAAGAAGAATCTAGACATTGAATCTAGATTGAAGAATCTAGACAATCTAGAATCTAGACCTTACATCTTTTGGAAAATTTTACTCAAAATGCTTTTCTCCTCAGAATGGGAACAAAGGATGTGTACGGTGACCATTCTTATTAAGCCTAATGCTGAAAGCCACCTCAGACAGGAAAAGGAAATAGAAGCATTTAGATTGGAAAGGAAGAAATGAAATTGCTTGTATTTGCAAATGACATGAAAGTTTTTGTACAAAATCACAATCACCAAAAAACAAGCCTCTTAAAGCTAATGTGAGTTTATCAATAATATGAGATGAACATAACAAAATTATATTTCTGTATCCCTATATACTAGCAAAGAACACCTAGAAACTACAGTTAAAAACAAAATACTATTTGCAATCACCCAAAGCAAAATTAAATTCTTAGGTATAAATCCCACTAAACCTGTAGAAGCCGTGTATGTTAAAAAAAACTACAGAACTCTGATGAAAGAAATCAAAGATCGAAATAAATGGAGAAATGTACTCTGTTCATGGATTGGAAGGCTCAATATAGTAAAGATGTCATTTCTCCCCAAATTACTCTCTAGATTTGCTCCAGTTCCAGTTAAAACCCCAGGAAGATTTGCTGTGGATATAGAAAGCTTATCCTCATATATACATGGAAAGACAAAAACATAGGAAATTTTGAAAAAATGATAAATGAGACAAATCATTCACCCCATTTTAAGACTTATTTGGCTATAGTTATTTAAGGGTAGTACTTGCAGAGGGATAGACACATAGTTCATTGCAATACATTAGATTGCCCAGAAATAGCCCCACATAGATACAACCAACTGATATTTGAGAAAGGTTCAAATCCTATTCAATGAAGAACAGATAGGGGGTTTTATATTTTAACAGTAGTAGAGCACTTAGCTATCCATAGGCCTAAAATTGTACCTCAACATAAACCTCACATCTTATATAAAAATTATTTCAAACTGAATGGTAGATTTACATGTAAAACATAAAACTCCAGAACTTTTTAATGACATACTAGAAAATCTTTGGGACCTGGTAGACTAAGGTCTTAGACATGATACCAAATTCACAGTTTGTAGATTTAAAAAAACAGAATCTCAACAGTAATAAAGGGAGATAGACAAAGAGCATGTGCATGTACAGGAGGAAGTAGGGATTGAGGGAGAGAAATCATCTAATTAGGCAGTGGGTAAAAGAAACATTTTCCCAAAAAGGATTATACAGGTTCCTCCCAAGCACATGAAAATATGTTTGACATCATTAGAGAAGTACAAATTTAAGACACAGTGAGGTATCACTACCCAACTATTAGAACAGCTGAAATTTTTGAAAATGATAGTTTAATACCATATCTGGCAAGGATATAGGGAAACTGCATCTTTCATATGTTGCTGTTTGGAATTTACAGTTGTGTAATCACCAGGCTCCCCCGTCCCTGGGACTCTCCGGGCAAGAACCCTGGAGTGGGTTGCCATTTCCTTCTCCAATGCATGAAAGTGAAAAGTGAAAGTGAAGAATCACTATGGAAAAACAATTTGCCATACAATCTAGATATTGTACTCCAGGGAAATGTACATCCCAGAGAAAGGAAAACCTGTTTTCACACCAACACCTGCAATCAGGTTTTCATAGCGGTTCTATCTGAAAGAGGTAAAATTTAGAAAGAACTGAAATGTCCTGCAATGGGTTAATGACAAACCAAATTGTGGTACATCCATAGTGTGGACTACTACTCAGCAGAAAGAAGAAAAAAGACTAGAAACCTATGGACGCATACAGCTACTTGGGAATTTGGGAATTATGATGTATTTAAAAGTCTCAAGGGAATTAATGCTGTATTAAAAAAAAAGTTTGTAAAGGTCATGTTCTTTGTATAGGTTTCAAAGTGAAACAGTTATAGAACTGGAAGACAGATTATTGACTGTCAGGTGCTGGGGACCACAAAGCTTGTGTGAGGAGCATGAAGAGGGGTAGGTGTGACTATAAAGGGTAGTATGTTAGGATTGTTGTGCGGGATCTTTGTGGAACAGTTCTGTGTCTCTGTTGTGGTGACTATGCGAATTTACACATTGTGATAAAATTGGTTAGCTCTACACCTACGCATGAGTTCATGTAAAACTGGTGAAATCTGAATAAGGCCCGTTTGTTTGTTTGTTTTTTTTAACCAATTTCACTTTCCCGGTTTTTATATTGTACTAGTTAGGTACATAAGGAATCTTCCCTGGTGGCTCAGATGGTAAAGGATCCTCCGGCAATGCGGGAGACCCAGGTTCGCTTGCTGGGTCAGAAAGACCCTCTGGAGAAGGAAATAGCAACCGACTCCAGTATTCTTGCCTGGAGAATCCCGTGCACAGAGGAGCCTGGTGGGCTACAGTCCCTGGGGTTGCAGAGTCAGACATGACTGAGCAACTAACACTTTCACTTAGCTACAATAGGTGTTACCATCAGGGAGAGAGTGAGTTAAGAACCTCTCTGTACTATCTTGTACTTTCTGTTAAGTACAGTAATTTTAAAATGAAAAACTTTTTAAACTTTTCTCATGATCTATATGCTCATTCACAAAATGGATAATTAAGCCACAAAAATTTGAGCATATATGGAGTGGGGTCTATTTTCATAATAGCTTTTTTTGATAAATTCATATCCCATAAAATTTACCTCTTTAAATTATACAATTCATTTGCTTTTAATATATTCACAGACTTGTGCAACCCTCATCACTGTCTATTTCCAGGCCATTTTCATCACCCCTAAAAGAAACCCCGTTCCCATTAGTAGACACATATTATCTAACCCCTCCCTAGCCTCTGTCAACCACTTATCTGCTTTCTCTCTCTTGTGGATTTGCCTATTGAGGACATTCTGTATAAATAGAAGCATACAATATGTGACCTTTGCGCCTGGCTTCTTTCACTTAACATGTCTTCAGGGTTCATCCAAGTTGTAGCATATACCAGTACTTCATTCCTTTATAGAGCCGAATAACATTCCCTTGTGTGGATATACATTTTATATATTCATGTATTAGTTAATGACATTTGGATTGTATCATCTTTTTAGCTATTATGCATAATGCTGCTGTGAACATTTATGGATAGTCTATCCCGATTCAGAGAGTCTGTATTTGCAAATTTACTTACTGGCTAAAATTTATTTGTAACCCCAAAATGAATATGCTTGGCACTATCACAGTCATTCACAGACATGTGCAGAGTGGCAAAAAATTTGAATCACTCTGTGCACACATTCCCAGATGAGGTCGAACAAGCCACACTCTGCCTTCTTGTTCTGGCTCTCATGATATAAACAAGGGTTCTTTTATGATCTATTTATGCTCTCTATATATATATTTTTACATCTTTGTGTTAGTTTGCTGCTTCAAGTGGTCCCCAAGAATAGTACTAAAAGTATTGTCTAGTGTTCATAAGCACAGTAAGGTTGCATTGTGCCCTACAGAGAAAATTCAAGTGTTAGATAAGCTTAGTCAGGCATGAGTTATAGGACTGTTGGCCGAAGGTCAATATTAACGAATCAACAATATATATAGACATACCTTGTTTTATTGCCCTTTGCTCTATTGAACTTTGCAGATACTGCATTTTTTACAAATTGAAGGTTTGTGTCAACCCTATCTTGGACAATCTATATATCAGCACTATTTTCCCAAAGTGTTTGCCCACTTTATGTCCCTATGTCACATTTGGTAATTCCCTCAGTATTTCAGACTTTTTCAGTATTACATTTGTTATGGTGATCTGTAATCAGGGCCTTCAAATCTAGGTCAGTCTTCATCAGTGGAGAGTCTCGAATTGCTGGTTCCTATTATTAGGTTACTCTCCTTTTAGAAACCAGTTCCATCACTTATAAAACAACCCAGTAGAAATTATTTCTTAGGACATTATTTGGATAAAAACTGTACATTTCATTTGAGATCCCATTTATTTTTAGTCTCATAGAAAATCATAGGTACTTAGAGTTAGAAAGAGGATATACCCAAGGACTGTATAAGTAAAAATCAAACTTTTACAGTAGAACCTTTCATGGATAAGCTTGGAATCAACTTCTGAGTCTTGAAAGACCTTGATTAGAAATAATTTGTAATTTGACTAAAGCCTAAATTTGATTTACACAAGGCGAATGGCTGGGTTTGGAGATTTACTTAGCTTGATAGTAAACTTAGCCACTAAATTTTTGCCGAGTGGTTAAAAAAAAAATTTCTGTCATATGAATTTTTGCTTTGTAATCTTAACTGCTCACCTCCTCAGCAGCATGAATAACTGACTGTATAATTATAATTAAATGATTTTGGTAGTAGTACATCAAAAAAAGCAGCATGTATGTATAAACAGAATCAATTTTGTTTCTCTGTGTATAAACAGAACCAATTTTGTTTCTCTTTATAGTGAAGATTTCACCAGTAACCAAATGAATAGGCATATCCCCCTTTTCATCGCTGCCATGTCCAGATCCTTCACTGTTTAAAATGGTAGGCCTGTTGTTAGGTATTGTTTATATATGTCATCTCATCTATTCTTCCAAGAAATCCTGCAAAATATATGTTACCTACATTTTGTATATGAGGATATTGAAGATTAGAGAAGTGAGAGAACTTTTTGATTGATGAACAGAAATGATAGAGCCAGTTGAACCCAAGTTGGTCTGCCTTTTGGCCTCTAATGCCCATTTTTTCCATACATGTCAGACTGTTAGTCCTCGGGCATTGTATCCTAGAGTGTAGCTGCCTTTGTGTTCATATGCCTCCTGTGCCACAAACAAAATGTGTGTGTGGATTGGAAACAGAATTTTTTCCTTGTTTTCTTCACAACTTTACTCTGAACATCTAGACCTATATCTGACACAAAGTAGATATTCAGTACATGTTTATTGAGTGAGTGAAGGAATATCATGTAAGTTTTGTGAATTTACTGAAGATTCTAGGGATGAGCTTTGCAGGTGGTCAGTGGTAAAGAAACCACCTGCCAATGCAGGAGATGTGGGTTTGATCCTTGGGTCAGGAAGATCCCCTAGAGCAGGAAATGGCCGCCCACTCCAGTATTCTTGGCTGGGAAATTCCATGGACAGAAGAGCCTGGCAGGCTACAAGTCCATGGGATTGCAGAGAATTGGATACAACTGAGCACATAAATAAAATAATAACATATGGTTCCAACAGAAAAAAGAAACAGCAAGTCTCAGAATTATATTGATACCAACTCCTCTGGAGGAGATGGCACCCCACTACAGTATTCTTGACTGGAAAATTCCACAGATAGAGGAGCCTGATAGGGTATAGTCTATGGGATCATAGAGAATCAGAAATGACTGAGCATGCCCACACACAAACTCACTCACTCACACATACTCGGGATAACAAAATAAAAAAACAATGTAATAGTTGATGAGCAGAAGAAAGTTTATGCTCTTTTGCAGAGATTACATCTGTAAAAAGTAAATAGGCTGTTATTACACTTTGATGGTTACAACTCCAAAGTTGGAGTCCTAATTCTAATACTTTGATTATCACATGATTTTAATACTGTGCTTATCTATCCCTTCTTACCTGACTTAGCACTCTAGCATATCTAGACTACTTTGGTGTGGAAGCTCGCTTGGCAGCTTGCTATAATGAGGTCATATAATTAGTTATGGTAGTGGGTGGTACCCTTCTTATATGAGAAATTCAAGTCTAGGTATCCTCAAAGTAATTTCTGTAGAGATACCAGAGAAAAATCAGGAAGTCTCAGGAATGGACAAAAGACTTGGAAAATATTTCAGGAAAATAAATTTATTCAAATGATTAGTAAACTGTACACAACTTCATTAGTCATCAGAGACATGCAGATCAATACCATAGGGTATTACCACTGCTTTCCCAACCATGTTACTAAAAACTGAAAATGACAATTACAAATGTTGGTGAAGACATAGAACCACCAAAACTCTTACTATAATAAGAGTATAAATTAGTTCAACCACTCTGATAAGCTATTTAGGAATATAGACCAAAACTGATTTATCTATACTTTAATAACCTAGCATTTTCACTCCTAGATATATACCCATCAGAAATTCCTCAACATATGTCCACCAAAAAACATGTACAAGAATGCTTTTAGCAGAATTATACTAGTCCTGAATTGGAAATAATCCAAATGTCCAAAGCTGTAGAATGATATAAATGTAGTATATTCATACAGTGGAGTGCTGTTGCTGCTGCTGCTGCGTCGCTTCAGTCATGTCCGACTCTGCGTGACCCCAGAGACAGCAGCCCACCAGGCTCCCCCGCTCCCTGGGATTCTCTGGGCAAGAACACTGGAGTGGGTTGCCATTTCTTTCTCCAATGCATGAAAGTGAAAAGTGAAAGTGAAGTCGCTCTGTCGTGTCTGACTCTTCGCAACCCCATGGACTGCAGCCCACCAGGCTCTTCCATCCATGGGATTTTCCAGGCAAGAGCACTGGAGTGGGGTGCCATCGCCATTGGTGCAAAAGTAATTGCCATTTTGCATTGTTGAACTTCGCTATTTGATATTGGAATATATTCTTAAATAAATTTGGTTATGTTATATATAATTTTACTGTGCATTTCTTGCTTTTTTTGTTTTGTTTTGTTTTGTTTTGCTAATGACATTACTTGCTGTTTATTTTACATTTATTTAGATTAGGGAAGGGAAATGATGTTAGACCAAAAGCAAATTCAAGTGGTTTTCTTATTCGAGTTCAAAATGGGTTATAAAGCAGCAGAGATAACTTGCAAAACATCAGCAACATATTTGGCCCAGGAACTGCTAACGAACGTACAGTGCAGGAGTGGTTCAAGAAGTTTTGCAAAGGAGAAGACAGCCTTGAAGATGAGGAGCATAATAGCTGGCCATCATTAGTTGGCAACAATCAATTGAGAGGATCATCGAAGCTGATCCTCTTACAACTACGTGAGAAGTTGCCAAAGAACTCAGTGTCGACCATTCTACTGTCATTAGGCATTTGAAGCAAATTGGAAAGGTGCAAAAGCTTGATAAGTGGATGCCTCATGAGCTGACCACAAGTCAAGAAAAACTGTCATTTTGAAGCATCATCTTCTCTTATTCTATGCAACAACAACAAACCATTTCTTGCATGATGAAAAGTGGATTTTGTACAACAACCAGCGACAACCAGCTCAGTGGTTGGACCAAGAAGAAGCTCCAAAGCACTTTCCAAAGTCTAACTTGCATCAGAAAAATGTCTTGGTCACTGTTCGGTGGTCTGCTGCCGGTCTGATCTACTATAGCTTTCTGAATCCTGGCAAAACCATTACATCTGAGAAGTATGCTCAGCAAATCATTAAGATGCACCAAAAACCAAATGCCTGCAGTCAGAATTGATCAACAAAATGGGCCCAGTTCTTCTCCACAACAGTGCATGTTGTACAACCAACACTTCAAAAGTTGCACGAATTGGGCTATGCAGTTTTGCCTCATCTGCCATATTCACCTGACCTCTCACCAACCAGTTTTCACTTCTTCAAGCACCTCGACAACTTTTTGCTTGCAAAATGCTTCCACAACCAGCAGGAGGCAGAAAATGCTTTCCAAGAGTTTGTCGAATCCCAAAGCACAGATTTTCATGCTACAGGAATAAACCAACTTATTTCTTGTTGGCAAAAATGTGTTGATTGTAATGGTTCCTATTTTAATTAATAAAGATGTGTTTGAGCCTAGTCGTAGTGATTTAAAATTCACAATCCAAAACCGCAATTATATTTGCACCAACCTACTACAAAGTAAAGAGGATGGATGAACCTTTGTTACACATGAAACATAGATGAATCTCATAAGCAAAATGATGAGCGAGGGAGGCCAGGCATGAAAGACTACCTACCTATGATTCCATTTATTTAAAGTACAAAAATAGCATAAGTAATCTATGACATTTAACGTCAAAATAGTAGTTACTTTTTGGGGGTGGTAGTGATTGGCAGGGAGCATAATATAGGAGCTTCTGACATGTTTGCTGGTCATCTTCTGTTTCTTGATCTGGGTACTGGTTACATGGGTGAGTTCACTGAAAATTCTAGCTGTACATTTACAACTTATGTACAGGGAATAGGTATACAGTGTCCTAGGGGAAAGAATGGAACCATTTTATCTTGTCAGCTTTTCTGGTCAGAGATAAAGATCTCTCTAGACCATTTAGATGTTTGCATTTTGCCTAGTGAGAATCTTGTTTATTAGCTCACAGAAGTTCTCATCAGTCTTAGTGGGTAAAGGCTCATTAGGTACCTATTCTATGCAGAATGCTAAGTACCAGGGTGAGTATATATAGGAATCAAACATGGATACCTTGAAATCTAGTAATCCAGACAGATAATCCTTGTTCTTGATAGTAAATAACCAAGGAGAGCAACTCAAGACACAGATGAATCTTGTTTTGGTATTTTTACTGGGTGCTTAGGAAATAATGCCAAGGCATTTTGTTCAAAGCAAATCTAAAGTTTCAACATAAGTGCCATTTCTGAAATCTTTGGAAAGAATTCCACTAGTCTATTTGAATTGGCTTCCCTGCTGGCTCAGCAGGTAAAGAATCCACCTGCAGTGCAGGAGACCCAGGAGACGTGGGTTCCATTCCTGGATGGGGAGGATCCCTTGGAGGAGGAAATGGCCACCTGGTCCAGTATTCTTGCCTCGGGAATTCCATGGACAGAGGAGCCTGGCAAGCTGACAGTCCAAAGAGTCACAAAGAGTTGGACACAACTGAGCACACATAAACACACATTTGAATTGGCCTGGCGTTGTCTATGGTATTTACCTTTATTTTGTTTAACTTATATTTCATCCCCATAAACAAGGTAGAGTTTATCTATTCTGTATACTCTTCAGAAATACCTACCAGAGAATTTTAAGACTACTGTTTGGGTGGTGGTTGGTGGTTTTAGTCACTGAGTTGTGTCTGATGTTTGCAGCCCCATGGATTGTAGCCCGCCAGGTTCCTCGGTCCGTGGGATTTTCTAGGCAAGAACACCAGAGTGGGTTGCCATTTCCTTCTCTGTTTGGGAATGATTTCCAAATTACTCATTTTTTAGTGCAAAGTTTATAAGCAATACAGGTTTTCTGAAAAGCTTTGCCAATTTGTCTCTATAGTGTATACATTTTTAGCACGTCTAATATCTGAATGAAAATGTTACTAAGTTTTTCTTGCATCCTGACCTTAATTATTTGTTTCTTCAGTAATTTTTTTTCTTTTAATGACCTTGGGAATCTAGGCTTTATCTTTTTTATTTCATCATCTCCCTTTATGTTATGTGAAAACATCAGTGTCTTGCACAAGGCTAAAAACAATACTATCTTGTTCTTACTAAATTCATGGAAAGTTTGATGTTCCTAAATATTAAGTGGGTTATAGCTAAAGGTTTTACAGGTTTTCTTATAGATCCATTATAGGAAAAGCATGGGAAGAGTTTGAGTCAGACATTCCAGATCTGTCCTGTGTGATGTGACTTTAAGTTCCATAAACATCAACTTTCCTAGGTGTCAAGTGAGGGTAGTAATACTGCCCTCAGAGAGCTGGTTCAAAGAGTAAGAATGATGAAAACTATGAAGCAGCTCAGCTTTGCTTAGCACATTGTAGGTAGGCTGTAATTTGCCTGTCCTCCACTGTGATTCATCCTAGGTTCATTCTGAAGTTATCTTCATCTTTCCCACCTGAGTCTGCCATTTCCATTTGTTTAATTATTTCATCTTCCTTTTTTTAAAAAAAATAATAAAGCTATAATAAAGTTAGTTTTTAAAACTCTGATAAGACATGAATTTTTTTTTTCTTTTAATGTGTGCGTTAGTTGCTTTTTCAACGCCATGGACGGTAGCCTGCCGGGCTCCTCTGTTCATGGGATTCTCTAGGCAAGAATACTGGAGTGGATTGCCATTCTCTTCTCCAGGGGATCTTCCTGACCCAGGGATCAAATCTGGGTCTCCTGCATTGCCAGCGGATTCTTTACCATCTAAGTTGCCAGGGAAGCCCTTTCTTCTAATACTGTTACAAAACAAATTTCCAAAAAAAATTAAAATAAAATAATCAAGCATGCTAATGGAAGTTTCTTTTTACAAACTCTCTGCCCCCAGAGTGGCTAAGATAACTTTCCATTCAAGTCTGGGGTGTTTATTAAAGCCTGCTGGTTTATTAACCTTTTACCTTCTGGCTTACTGTATATTGACTATATCTGACTAGTTCACCAATTGAAATCCCTCTTTAGTGTGTATTTCTATCACTTACATTTAGTTTGAGGGTGTTTTCAGGTTTATTTTTTTTTCTTAAACTTACTCTCAGGGTTATTAAGTGAAATCATCAAGTGTGTTTACCTTTCCCATTTAGATTTTACCTGGTGGCTACTTTCTGTTGGAGTTTGGTCTTAAGATAATCAAAACATTACTAATATCTTTTAAAACTTTTTTTTTCTTAATATAGTGTTAATGCCTGAGCACAGAACACTTAATAACAGTTTTATCAATTTACATGAAAAATTGGAAATTTATCAGGAGATCCTATTAACTATTCAAATTAAGCCAAGAATAACAAAAGGGATAAAATTATAATAAAGTGATATTTAGGTTTTCTTTTAAATGAAATTTGACAACTATTAGTCTAGCCTTCCACAAAATCCAATATTTTAAAACCAATCTCAACCAAAGGCCACAGTGGTATGGTGACATGGACCTTGTTGCTTTTGTTCAGTCACTCAGTTATGTCCAACTCTTTGCAACCCCATGGACTGCAGCACACGAGGCTCCTGCATCCTCCACTATCTGCCAGAATTTGTTCATATTCATGTCCATTGAATTGGTGGTACTATGTGACCATCTCATCCTCTGTCGCCCCCTTCTCCTCCTGCCCTCAGTCTTTCTCAGCATCAGGATCTTATCCAGTGAGTCAGCATTTTGCATCAGGTGGCTGAAGTATTGCAGCTTCAGCTTTAGCATCAGTCCTTCCAATGAATATTCAGGGTTGATTTCCTTTAGGATTGACTGGTTTGATCTCCTTGCCATCCAAGGGACTCTCAGAAGTCTTCTCCAACACCACAGTTCAAAAGCATCAATTCTTTGGCACTCAGCTTTCTGTATAGTCCAACTCTCACATCTCTACATGACTACTGGAAAGAGCATAGTTTTGATTATACTGTCCTTTGCAAAGTGGTATCTCTGCTTTTTAATATGTTGTCTAGGTTTATCATAGCTTTCTTTCCAAGGAGCAAGCATCTTTTAATTTCATAGCTGCAGTCACCATCTGCAGTGGTTTTGGAGCCCAAGAAAATAAAATCTGTCACTGCTTCCACTTTTTCCCCTTCTATGTGCTGTGCAGTGATGGAACCAAATACCATGATCTTAGTTTTTTGAATGTCAAGTTTTAAGCCAGCTTTTTCACTCTCCTCTTGTCGTTAGAGTGATATCATCTGCATATCTGAGGTTGTTGATATTTCTCCCTGCAGTCTTGATTCCAGCTTATCATTCATCCAGCCCAGCATTTCACATGATGTGCTCTGCATATAAGTTAAATAAGCAGGGTAACGATATACAGCCTTGTCGTATTCCTTTCCCAGTTTGGCATCAGTCCGTTGTTCCATGTCCAGTTCTAACTGTTGCTTTTTGACCTGCATACAGGTTTCTCAGGAGATGGGTGAGGTGATCTGGTATTCCTATCTCTTTTAAGAATTTTCAACAGTTAGTTGTGATCCACACAGTCAAAGCTTTAGTGTAGTCAATGAAGCAGAAGTAGATGTTTTTCTGGAATTCTCTTGGTTTTCTCTATGATCCAACCAATGTTGTCAATTTGATCTTTGGTTCCTCTGCATTTTCTAAAAATGCAGCTTATACTTCCAGCTTGTACATCTGGAAGTTCTCAGTTCTCATACTGCTGAAGCCTAGCTTGAAACATTTTGAGCATTACCTTACTAACATGTGAAATGAGTGCAATTGTGTGGTAGTTTGAACATTCTTTGGCATTACGCTTCTTTGGGATTGGAATGAAAACTAACCTTTTCCTTGGGTGATATATTAATGAAAATGCTCCATCAGGTTCACTGGCATAGTTTCATTTCCTCTATATTTTACTGGTCAGAGAAGCCATATAGACCACCTAAAGATAGAAAGAGATGGGACATAGATCTCACCTCTGAATGGGAGAGATGATGACTAACTTCTGGCTGTCTTTAATCTGCCACACTGAGTAATTTTTAAACTTGAAAGTGAAAGTCACTCAGTCATGTCTGAGTCTTTGTGACCCCTTGGACTGTGGCCTGCCAGGCTCCTCTGTACATGGAATTCTCCAGGCAAGAATACTGGAGTGGGTTACCCTTCCTTCTCCAATTTTTATGTGTTAAACTTAGTTGCCTTCATTGTTGAGTGAGGTGGTAATAGCTGGTAGCTACTCCATTCTAAAGTAGTACTAAAATTCTGCCAAAGAATCAAATCAAGTACCAATTCAGGATACATATGACAGCAGTGCATAATTTGTCACTATAAACAGGAGACCAAAATAAGGACATATTGTGTTCTGCAGTTAGAAAGAGACTATTTAAAAATCTAGTCTGGCACTGTTTATTAAAACTGAATTTTAATATTTTTGGTAATCAAAAGATAGGGAAATTATTTTAGGCAGGCTGTTTTTTTTGTAATATGGTTTGGCAGTCTTCTCAAAAGATTAATAATGAAACAGATATTGATTACCTTTTGAACTATAAAATGTTTTCCATTTTTAGTAAGAATTTTACGTCTGTAAAACAATTTGGAAGAACAAATCATCTGTCAACCAGTTGTGTCGTGGATACCAGAAAGCTCAAGAGTCCTGAACATGTCATAAAATTCTCATGTGTGGAGGTCCTTAGAGGTGAATGCAGATCTAGTTTGATTTCATTAGAATAGGTGTAGATAAAGTAAAAAATTCAGGAAATGAAACATAGTTGCTGCTGTTGGTTTTATAATACATTTTTATAAATGTTTGATTCTATTTATTTATTTATTTTACTTTACAATATTGGTTTTGCCACACATCAACATGAATCTGCCACAGGTGTACACGTGTTCTAAAATAATGCTAAAACTGATGTTTCTCTTTCCTTTGATTCTGTACATGACCCGTTTAATTTCCATAATTCCAGACAATCATTTCTCCCACAGAAAGAATTTCTTGGATATCTACAGGGAATATTTTATCACTTTAGATAATCTGGTCATTTCAAAGGCCTCTTACAGCCCAGTCAGAATGGTTTTGCCTTTTTTTTTCCCCTCTGAGTGGAGGTGGTGTATCAGTCAAGGTCCAGTCAGGAGACAGAAACAAAACAGTAATTTGAACAGGCAAAGTTTAATATGAAAAAATTATTACCTGGAGACATGAATAGGGGGAATTGGCTAGTCAGAACTAGAGAACTCTGAAAAATACAAGAATAGCAGACAGAGAGCAGCCACAAACCCAGGAGCTGAAACAGAACACTCCAAGATGACTAGCCTCCCTCCTGGCATGGCTGAGATCCAAACCTTGTAGGAGAGGGCATGACCCTGGGTCAACAGATACAATGAAGTTCACTGAGACACTGTGGTGGTGGGACTTGGAAATTTGCCCTCCGAAGTCCAAGGGAAGCCACCCTTAGTTGAGGCCGTGTCTCTCCTTTGAACTTTCAGCTGGCTGCCGGAGAGTGTGCTGGAGGAAGCTCTGCTGCCTCGTTGCCTGCCCGTGGATAGGTGCTGCGTGCTGCTGGGCAGTGGGCACTGCAAATACAGCTGTGCCTACTGCAGGAGCCTGACCAAAAAAAAACACATTGGAACCAAAAGGGCAAACCTCTTTCTCCTCCAGTGCCCTTTACTGACAAAACTTAATTTTGTGCCAGCTGGAAAAATACTTAGAGTCCAGCTTCAACAGTGCAGGGCAGGCAGTGAAGGGTGAACTTGGAGCTGAAAGATAGTAGATGGCATGGGGATGGAGTGTATGACAGTGGTGAGCTATCTTATCAAGCAACCCTATCTGTAATACTTGGCAGTGCTTTGTTTGCTTGTCATTTTCTCCTATTACTTACTCCCCTGAAACGGTGAGTGAGTGAGTGAAGTTGCTCAGTCGTGTCCGGCTCTTTGCGACCCCATGGACTGTAGCAGCCTACCAGGCTCCTCTGTCCATGGGGTTTTCCAGGCAAGAGTACTGGAGTGGGTTGCCATTGCCTTCTCCAGAGGATCTTCCTGACCCAGGGATTGAACCCAGGTCTTCTGTATTGTAGGCAGATGCTTTACCATCTGAGCCACTTATTCCCCTGAAATGTTGAGTAACAAAATATTATTTCTTCCAAAGTAGAATTTTTAGTATTAATTTTTATCACTTCCACAAAATTAAAGTTCAAAAGTCAAATTCTACCTGAGGAATCATCCATTTAAATAGAATAGATCTATGGTTTGATTTAGAGTATTGGATTAGTCCATGTTGGGTATTTGTTCCTGTGATATTAGGGTTTCACACATGTTACCTAAATAGATGGTGTAGAATAATATTGAATGTTCAAATGAGTTTTGCTGGAACCATTATCACTCTGTATGTTAAAGTAAAAGCCAGTGTGTTTCTATGAAAATAAAAGTTTAAAGCATAAGGACAGCGGTGTGATCAGGGTGAATCTCTTCAGTACTATGCATTATATAAATGCTAACAGATATATTGTGGAGTAGTGCCACCAGCTGTCTCTTTATTAAGGCTAATTTATCATTTTTAATAATATCATTTATAATAATGTTATTATAATCATTTTTAATAACAACATAAATCTTACACCTTTCTCTCTCTTTTCCATTCCTACTTACCAATACCTCAGTCGGCCCTAATCTTCTCATTGCCCAACTACTGTAGGAATCTTACTGCATACTCTCTAGTTCCATCCCATCTAATTTATTCTGCTAACTACTACCATTTTTATCTTCCTTAATTATAACTTTCATCATTTTTCCCAATCTTGGGGAACATATAATTATTAGTGGTTCTCCCTGTTTTCCTATTGTTTCAGGATTGAATTAAAATTCTGATGTTTGATTTTTCTGATGTTCGCTATCTAGACCCACATTATGAGACCAGTCTTATTTCAACTCTTACTTCCCAATGTAAATCCTTTGTTAGATTTATTTAACAAACCTTTATTAATTTCTTACTGTATGTCAGATAGTGAGAAAAATATACCCACCCGAAAGGAAGTCATAGTGCCGTCAGGGAGGCATACATATAAAATGATTATCATTACAGGTGTGCAAGGTGGAATGATGCTCCCCCACAGCCCAAAGATATTGATATCTGAATCCAGAACTTGTGAATATGTTAGCATACATTCAAAAGGGATCTTGCAGATGTGATAAAATTAAAAATTTTAGGATGGGGAGATTATCCTGGATCATACAGGTGAAAGTTGCTCAAGTCATGTCCAACTCTTTGCAACCTCATGGCCTATACAGTCCATGGGATTCTCTAGGCCAGAATACTGGAGTGGGTAGCCTTTCCCTTCTCCAAGGGATCTTCCCAACCCAGGAATCAAACTGGGGTCTTCTGCATTACAGGCAGATTCTTTACCAACTGAGTTATCAGGGAAGCCTAGATCATACAGTTGGGCTCAATGTATTCACAAGGATATTTATAAGTGAGAAGATGGAGACTTGGCTATAGGAAGAGGCAGTTGGACAAAGCAAGCAGAAATTGGGGTAATATGGCCACGAGCCAGGAATTGTCAGCAGCCTCTAGACACTGTGAGAGACATGGACCTGATTCTTCACTTAAGCCTCCAGAGGAACCACCCTGCTAACAACTTGATATTGACCCTGTAAGACTCACTGAAGTTCTGACATCCAGAACTGTGTGAGAACAACTTGATATTGTTTTAAGCCACAAGGTTTGAAGTAGTTTCATGCAGACACCATAGTAAACTAACACACAGCAGAACAGATATAAAAAGATAAGCATTCCCTGTTGAACAGAGGGTATATGACATTCCGTTGTGACAAGGTAAGGAATTCATACATGGACTTGGTGGCAGTGGGCCATGAAGAGTAAGGGGAAAATATGCATGAGGATGTGGAGTAGTGAATTATTATTATAAACCAAGGCATGTTTAGGAAAGTGCAAGTAGTTTGATTTTGTCGAAGTTGAAAGGGGGGGAAGCGTGAGAGATACACCAGTTAGGTTATGAATGTCTTGTGAGCAGTGCTAAGAAGTTTGAACTGTGTTCTCTAGACACTGGGGTGCTATTGGTATATTTTAAGTCGGAGAGTCATACAGTGAGCTTTGTATTTTAGGAAGACTGGTAAAGTAGCGTAGTAGAGGCTGGATAAGGAGAGAGAACCAGCTAGGAAGTTGCAGTGGTCCACATAAAAGACAAGCGCCTGAATCCAAGACTTGGCAATAGTCCCTGATAGAGAAGAGGGGCTAAATAGGAGATTCAGGAGATTCAATCAGTGGAACTTGGTATTGGGTTTAAGTTCAAGGAAAATTCTAAGAAACACCCACATTTTTGGTTCATGCAACCAAATGGATAACAATGCTATTTATTTTATAAAAACAGAGACACTATCAAATGGTAATTAGATCAGGGAGAATAAATGAGTTTTGACCATGTTAAGTCTGAGGAACACTTGAAATATAAATGTTGATGATGAATAGGCACTTAGAAACTTTACTCTAAAACTTAGGACCAATGTCAGAGCAACAGAGGAAAGATTTTAGCATCATCAAGTAGGTAACAGATGGAATCCTGGAAATAGAAATGATTGCTCAAAGACAAGACATTAAAGGATCACAGTGGAAATTAAACACAGTCAAGCTTAGGATCCTGAGGAACACTTACCTTTTAAGAAGGGATGGGTCAAGAGAAAGGAACCAGAAAGAGGAGAGAGAAATAGGAATATTATCATGTGCTGAGGATGCTGTCACAGAAGCTGAGAGATATTCTATGGTTTCACATGCTATAAAGAGACCAAATGAGAGAATAACTACAATGTCCATGGAATTTGGCAACATGGAAATCAGTGGGAACCTTGACCAAAGCAGTTTCAGTGTTGTGCTGGGGATAGAAGCCAGACTGTAGTAGGTTGAGGAAGAAATATTAAAAATCAGAGACATTACTTTGCCATCAAAGGTCCGTCTAGTCAAAGCTATGGTTTTTCTAGTAGTCAGGTATGGATGTGAGAGTTGGACTATAAAGAAAGCTGAGCACTGAAGAACTGATGCTCTTAAACTGTGGTGTTTGAGAAGACTCTTGAGAGTCCCTTGGACTGCAAGGAGATCCAACCAGTCCATCCTAAAGGAAATCAGTCCTGAATATTCATTGACAGGACTGATGCTGAAGCTCCCGTACTTTGGCCACCTGATGCAAAGAACTGACTCATTGGAAAAGACCCTAATGCTGGGAAAGATTGAAGGCAGGAGATGGGGACAACAGAGGATGAAATTGTTGAATGGCATCACCGAATTGATGGACATGAATTTGAGCAAGCTCCAGGAGTTGGTGATGGACAGGGAAGCCTGGCCCGCTGCAGTCCATGGAGTTGCAAAGAGTCAGACACGACTGAGCAACTAAACTGAACTGAACTGAGGTAGGAATGGATAGTAAGAAAGTGTGTGTGTGTGTGTGTGTGTGTGTGTGTTAGTTGCTCAGTCATGCAGACTCTGTGATCCCATGGACTGTAGCCTGCCAGGCTCCTCTGTCCATGGGATTCTCCAGGCAAGAATACTAGAGTGGGTTGCCATTTCCTTCTCCAGGGGATCTTCCCAATCCAGGGATCAAACCTGGGTCTGCTGCATTGCAGGCAGATTCTTTACTGTCTGAGCCACCAGGGAAGTATGGAAGTAGAGAAAGTAAATACAGAATAATGTTCAAGAGACTAGACTGGGCAGAAGAGACAGTGAGTGGTAGGTAGAGGGCCCTGTGGAGTAGGAGTAGAGTTTAAGATGGGAGGGACTTTGGCATCTTTTTATGCTAGGGGGCAATGAGCTAACAGAAAGCAAAAGGATATACTGATGGAGAGAGGTCTTTGATAAACATGTTGGAAATTGAGTCTAAGGCATAGATGGGAAGTGGGCCCCTCTTCCACTGAGACAACAGGAAGACTGGCCACGGATAGAGGTGGGGCTTCAGGCAGAAGGAGAAAGCAGAGGACATTAAAGCCCTCAGCTGATAAACCTGATTTGTGTGTGTGTGTGTGTAAAAAAGAAAGTGGAGCCACGCACTGAGAGTAATTGGGTAATAGAGAGTAGAGAGATAAGAGAGTTTGTAACTGTACTTCAGAGGAATGGAAAGGAGATATGAGGAGAAATTGCTAGTTTGCCTAAGGGGCTGAGCTGTGCCTGGATGTGAGGAGTTTGTAGCAGCACTTATCAACATGCTGATAAGTCCCTCAGCAGCAGTAATTAGCCTAAAATTTAGGAGATGAGAACTGTATGGGTGGATTGCACCATCAGTTCAGTTCACTTGCTCGGTCTTGTCCGACTCTTTGCGACTCCATGAATCTCAGCATGCCAGGCCTCCCTGTTCATCACCATCTCCTGGAGTTCACTCAGACTCACGTCCATCGAGTCAGTGATGCCATCCAGCCATCTCATCCTCAGTCGTCCCCTTCTCCTCCTGCCCCCAATGCCTCCCAGCATCAGAGTTTTTTTTCCAGTGAGTCAACTCTTCTCATGAGGTGGCCAAAGTACTGGAGTTTCATCTTTAGCATCATTCCTTCCAAAGAAATCCCAGGGTTGATCTCCTTGCAGTCCAAGGGACTCTCAAGAGTCTTCTCCAACACCACAGTTCAAAAGCATCAATTCTTCAGCGCTCAGCCTTCTTCACAGTCCAACTCTCACATCCATACATGACCACAGGAAAAACCATAGCCTTGACTAGACGGACCTTAGTCGGCAAAGTAATGTGTCTGCTAGTCAAAGCTGTGGTTTTTCCAGTAGTCATGTATGGATGTGAGAGTTGGACTATAAAGAAAGCTGAGCACTGAAGAATTAATGCTTTTGAACTGTAGTGTTGGAGAAGACTCTTGAGAGTCCCTTGGACTGCAAAAGATCCAACCAGTCCATCCTCAAGGAAATCAGTCTTGAATATTCATTGGAAGGACTGATGTTGAAGCTGAAACTCCAATACTTTGGCCACCTGATGCAAAGAGCCAACTCATTGGAAAAGACCCTGATGCTTGGAAAGATTGAAGGCAGGAGGAGAAGGGGACAACAGAGGATGAAATGGTTGGATGGCATCACCAATGCAATGGACATGTGTTTGAGTAGGCTCTGGGAGTTGGTGATGGACAGGGAAGCCTGGTTTGCTGCAGTCCATGGGGTTGTAAATAGTCGTACACGACTGAGTAACTAAACTGAACTGAAGAAAGTTTGATGGTTTATATCTTTCCTAGAAGTTGTCCATCTTACCCAAGTTGATGAAATTTACTGGCATGAAGTTGTTTATTACATTACATTTATTATTGTAAAATCCAGTAATGTCATGTCTTTGTCCTTGGATTAACTCATCTCTTTTCTTTTCTATCTTGATCAATCTGGTCAGAGGTTTATCAGTTTCACTGACCTATTTCAAGAAACTGTGTTCTGTTTGTTTTTCTCTGGTGTTTGCTTTTTTTCCCCATTTCATTTATTCTCGTTGGGCTCTATTTTTTTCCTTTCATGGCCTTATTTTGACTTAATTTACTCATCTTTTTTCTAGTTTCTTAAGTTGAAAGCTAACATCATTCAATGGAGAGCTTTATTCTCTTCTAACCTATGTGTTTAATGCTATAAATATCTCCCTTAGTTCTGCTTTATTGACATTCCATGTTTTTATTATTTCAGAAAATTTTCTCTTTTTCCTTTTTGGTTTCCCATGGGTTATTTAGAAGTGTTTTTATTTATTTTCCAAATATTTAGCTTCAAATATTGAGTTCTAAATTCATTTCATTATGATCAGAGAACATACTTTGTATGGCATGAATCCTTTTACATTTGAGACTTTCCTTTTAGTGGCCCAGAATATGGCCTATTTTGGCAGATGTTCCATGTACAATTAAGTAGAAGGCATAATCTGCCCTTGTGTGTAGTGTTCTATGAATATTCTTTCAAGCTAGCTAAAAATATTGCTCAAATCTTCCATATCTTTATTATCTTTCTGCTTATTAATTTAATTGTGGATTTGTTTCATGAATTTATTCCATTTTTGTCTTTCATGTATTTTTAAAATAAAGTATTGCTATATTCTCTGTATTATATATCATTATCGCTTATTTATTAATAGGTTGTACCTCTTAACCCCCTATCCCTTTGTTGCCCCTGTCCCTCTTTCATGTATTTTGGTGTTCTTTTATTACATCATACACATTTAAGATTGTTTTGCCTTCTTGATCAATTGACAGCCTTAATATTATGAACTGATATTTTATATTTGTTTATCCTTTATGTGGTGTTTTCTCCTCTGCTTTTAAAATTTTGTTTTTATCACTGGTTTTTATGTGATTTGTTAATGCTGTGTTTTGGTGACTTTTTTTGCATTTTACTATCAAGATTCTTTGAGCTTCTTTTATCTGTGGGCTTATATCTTACATAACATTGGGGGAAATTTGGGACGTTATTTCTCCAGGATTCTTTTCTGTCTTCACCCATCCCTCCTCTACTTTTGGGGCTTCAATTACTTGTGTGTTGGACCCCTTAATATTGTCCCACATGTCACTGAGCTTCAATGTTTTATTTTATTTTCAGTCTTTTTTATCTCTTGAAAAATGTGCTTTATATGTGGGAAATTCCTGTTGCTATGTCTTTCATACATTGTCTAATCTTCTATTCGTCCGGTGCTGCTGCTGCTGCTAAGTTGCTTCAGTCATGTCTGACTCTGTGACACCATTGACGGCAGCCCACCAGGCTCCCCCGTCCCTGGGATTCTCCAGGCAAGAATACTGGAGTGGGTTGCCATTTCCTTCTGCAATGCATGCATGCATGCTTGCTCAGTCGCTTCAGTGGTGTCCGACTCTGTGCGACCCCATGGACAACAGCCCACCAAGCTCCTCCATCCCTGGGATTCTCCAGGCAAGAATACTGGAGTGGGTTGCTATTTCCTTCTCCAGTTCATCCGGTGAGTTTCTCATTTAAGATAATGTATTTTTTCAACTCTAGAAGCTCCTTTTTATCTGTATGTCTTCTATTTCTCACCTCATTATATTCAATCTCTTTTAAATTGTTGAAGATATTTCTAAATAAGTTTGGATTTCCTGCTTTGTAATGCCTTCATTGCTGTCATTTATAGGTCTCTTTTAGTGATTAGCTTTCCTTTTCATTATGCTTTACAATTTGCCTCTTCCTTCATTGTCCAGATCTAGAGTAGCCTTTGTTCTAAGACTTACTTTAGCTTCAGCACTTACATGTAATTTTCTGAAGTCTCTACTGATTGTCTTTAGTGTTCAGCAAGGTCTCTCCGCTGTGACTGGTTAGAGCTCCAGTTTTCCCCTGCTTTCTTTGCCCAGCCTCATGGAGTTTCAACCTGTACATGCACAAATTATTATTATGGCGTTCTTTGTACAGATTTT
This sequence comes from Capra hircus, assembly GCF_001704415.2. Lineage (NCBI taxonomy): Eukaryota > Metazoa > Chordata > Mammalia > Artiodactyla > Bovidae > Capra > Capra hircus. Next base: position 629,776 of record NW_017189629.1, on the reverse strand, counting down.
TGGAGCTCTTTCTATACCTTAGCCCCCTTCTCTTTGATACTCTGCCCTCAACATTCCATCTCCTTCACCCTTGCTGAAACATGTTTTCTTGTCTCTTCAACTCAGTTACACTGCCACACTCATCTTTTCCTCCTTGTTCTGAAAAGTAGAAAATGATAGCCAGACCTATCTAATTAGGTATGCACTCCATTCATTTCCCTTTCTGTAGGAATCATAGTCCTTTTTTTAACTGTCTGTTGTCCCAGTGAGTTAAAATATTTCTTCAGTTTTCTAATTGAGTGGGAAAAGAAAGTTCTGTTCCAACTAAACTTTCATACTTAGCAGACATTATTATCATGGTTTTTAACAAAACAGTAAAGAATTTTAATTATAATGACTTTGAGATAGAGACAGAATATTATGGAATTTTGTCAAATATAATGGGTAGAACTTACTTCATTTCCATCAATCCTCTGGTTGGAAGATTATTTCTATATCTCCAATATGGTTAAGAATAGAAGTTTGTGGGTTTAAAATAAAATAGTTTTACAGTGACAAAAGTTAATTATATAGTTATATACCAAAAATGGCTATGGCTAGCATTTATTTAGCATTTTAGTAATGCAAGGTATCTTGTGAAGAAATGTCTTGGTAGTTCTCATTGCAATGTGTTACAGGTAATTATTATGCCCATTTTTTACAGATAAAGGAATTGAAGCTGAACTGAGGTTAAGTGACTTGTTTACATTCACATATCAGTGAAGTATTAATAAATTATGGAGCCCACATTTAAACTCAGTTCTGTCTAACTCCCAAGGCCCTGTTGTTCATCATCACCATGCCATGCTGCCTTTGAAAAAAGTGGATGGCAACTGTGACTATTATGGGGTCAGCTCCAGCACTGGGACTCTGGGATATGATACTTTGGGGCCCACTTCCAGGTTTTGTATAGCAGTCTTACTTGGGTCATGTTTTCACTGCTTTACTTCAAAAGGGCAGGTCAGGCATCGTTTACGCAACACTTCTGGACAAGTTCTGATGGCGTCGTCTTTTTGTCTGCACAGGATTGGAAATCTATGGAGAGGTTGAGTGGTTGGAAATCTTAAGGAGAGGCTGGGTGATTAGAAACCTCATCATTTTTATTGCAATAAAACTATTTTTTAAGAATGATAAAGCTCCATGAGAGCAGAATTACATAACTCGAAAACTGGTGGCTATGTTTAGAAGCAAAATATTGTTATTTTCTAAATCTGAAATTTTTTCAAGATAAAATGATTTAAACATTTTTAAATTACTTAAAATATCTTCTTTGTGGTTTAGCTTACAGACTTGCTTATTCATGGGTTCTTTGTTTTGTTTTGATTTTAATTTCTAGGTACTTAAAAATTTTTCATTTTGTTTTATAATTCTATAAAACAATCTACATGGGTCCAAAGACAAACTGTATTTTTTAAAAAATGAGTGTATTTTCAATCCCAGTTACCCCTTTCCTTTGTAAATAATCATTTTCATTAACTTTTATTTACTCTTGACTGTCTTTTCCAAAAAATTCTAAATGCACATGTGTTTGTAAGGACATGTAAATGCATGTATATGTGTATACTTTCCTCCTATAAGTTGGCATATTCTACACCCTATACTGCATCTTTTTTTTTTTCACTAAAGTATATCCTGGAATTCATTGTATACAGATTGTCCTTTATATATATATATATATATATATATATATATATTCCATTAGGTTCACATTCTTTCAAAGTCTTATTTAGTAAACATTTATTGTCTACTATTTATATCATCTACAAAGTGTAGTGGATGGCATTTTGGAGCAAACAGAAATTTGCCATATATAATCTTTACCCTCAAGAAATACAGAATTTTAAAATACTTTAAAATATGTGTGTGTGTGTGTATATATACACCTCACCCTCACATACAATAGGTGGTCCAGTAATAGTTTTCATTTTGACCCATCTACTTTTCAGGAAACACAGAACAGAAGCTTTTTTGGCATCTATTGTTCCTTCATTTAATGTCATTTCAATAGTGTTTGTTAGCATCGTAGTGACTACATCCCGATGTTTAAAATATTTAGATATCTGATCATAAGGTGTGTGGAAGAGGAGTATGCATCTCTGAATGTGTGCTATTTCTAAATATTTCCCATTAATTTCAGTGCCTGTAAAGTCAGAATGTATCAGATAGTTTGGATTAATGTAATTGTACTGTCCTTTAAAAAACCCAGCATCCCCCTCTTTTCTGTATTCCTCTGACCATTTTTTAAAAATAATGCCAAGTTTCCATTCTACACCTCACTTTTTTGCAGTCTTCTCTAGTATTCCTTGTTTCTGTAAAAGCCCCATATCATGAGCATTTCCTTTGAAGACTTAGGCAGTGGTCTTTGGGGTACTCACCTGTGCTCCATTGTCACAGCAGTGGCTGTATCTGTGTTAGGCATTACCATTTCTACCCCTGAGCTGGCTCCAGGGGGCACTGTCTTTATCTCAGTATTCTGGGTTGAACTTTATGTCTTTTGAGTCTGGTGTCTTTCCTTATAGTAATTGTGGTTTGGGTTTCCCCTCCGTGACCCACCACCACTTTTTTTTTTACCTATCCTTCAGTAGTGGCCCCAAAGCATGGTACCGTAATATTATTTGGCACCTCCCAGTTCTTCTGTCCTTGACCTGTTAACCTAGTGGTTCCTAAGTTGAGTATATAATGCCCTCTTCCCCCTGTCTCCCCTCTCCTCACCTGCCCTCTCTGTTTCCTAATCTCTTTTCACTCATGAGATGTTGCTTCACTCAAGAATAACCTTTGTTCCCAAATCCACAAATATGAAGCTAGGAAATGTCTATGTAATCATCCTGGGGAAGGAAGCTTCTTAAAGTCCTTTTACACTTCCTAGTGCATTTAAGATTGCAGCAAGGTTGGATAACTGAAAGCAGTGAAGGGACTTGTTTCAAGAAATTTCATATGATTTCATATGTATTACCGTATTTGGTAGTCTGGTACCTACCACATTAATTAAAGCATTTCCTACAGTGAAGGCTTCTGAGAAAATAAACACTATGCAAGAAGTACCCTCACAAAAACCTTTTTAATTCAGAAAATTGATTCCATGCTCACGAAATGAGCCTTTTCTCTCAGCAGGCATCACAACTAATGACATTAATAAGACCCATGCCATATTTTTTTTTAAAGAGAGCACAAAAATGAGCAAAACAGAATTTTAAAAGGGAGTTATTTCAAGTGATTTCTTTGAACCTTGCAATCTACCAAGAAATAAAACAGGGAGAAAAAAAAACAATTTTAATTGTGGTTTTTAGTACTCCATTACCAATGGAGCAAATGACATATAAGTTAGGATAGTATGAAATGAGTGCTTATGTTAAAGTGGGAAAGCTGTCAATCTATAAGACAAAACAAGCGTTGCATTTAGTTCACAGTATCCAAGACCTGAATGAGTCTTACCATGATTTAGATAATGCTTTTTAAAATTTCTGTTCTTTTACCAAAAGGTTTGTTTCTTTTAATATTATAGAGAAGAACAAACAACAAATTGACTAATAAATGAAGTTTAAACAAAAAAAAAGCAGCTTGAGATTGCTTCCTTTTGTTGGTGATGATATGTTTTCAGCTCCAGCACATCACATCAGCTTTGTTATGCTGTAGAAGAAGCTTTATAATTTGTAAATGTAAAATAACAATCCCCCCCCCAAAGAAGAGAGCCTTGACTGGTGTTCAACTCTTACAAAGCAAGTTTATTAGAGATCCCTTGTGTCACCTTAGTAGTTTCAGTTAGAAAAATAGACTTCCTAAGGACCCTAGTTCACAGCTGGACCCTTCTCTTTTCTGTTCTATGTCTTTTTTTGTCCAGTTGTATTTTAAATGTGTGGATCTCTGTGTATTTATATAAATAAATACTCAGCAAATGGTGGATTGACAACTGTGTAAGAAAATGTTTGCACCCAGCCCCAACAATTCTAAAATTCAGTATGTCATCGGGAATTTGTGGGAGAATGCAGCTAATTGAATATTTATTTTCCCAAATCACTTGAAAATCATTGTTATACTTTTTTCTTAAGATACATTTTACGTATGCCCTATAAAATGAAGTGCACCTTGAAGCCCAAGAAATGGGTAAGGCAACAATAAGGAAAGTACACTATATACTTTATAAATGAAAACTCTAAAAAAAAGATAGCTATATTTGTTCCTCATCTTTAATGTATTTGTGTACTATAGCAAGCAGCACTTTTTCCTTGTAGTAGTCTTTATTCTGTTTAATTTTTAAATATTCAAAATTTCACCCATCTTGTCTCTACTATGTCTCCTGGTAGTGGTAGTTTAGTTGCTAAGTCATGTCCAACTCTTTTGCAATCCCATGGACCGCAGCCTCCATGCTCCTCTGTCCATGGGATTTTTCAGGCAAGAATATTGGAGTGGGTTACCATTTCCTCCAGGGGATCTTCCTGACCCAGTGATTGAACCCATGTCTCTTGTGTCTCCTGCATTGCTGATGAATTCTTTACCCAAATATAGGTTTTAAACATTAAATCATACTGCTTTTTAAAATCATTTATTTATTTTTAATTGAAGGATAATTGCTTTACAGTATTGCATTGGTTTCTAACAAACATCAACATGAATCAGCCATAGGTTTACCCACGTCCCCATATAGGTTTCAAACATTAAATCACACTACTTTTAATAACAGCAAAAGGCAATTGCTGTCCTAATTCATTCCAGCACTACCAGCTTATTATCTAAGGCAACCACTGTAAGCAATTGTTGCTGTTTCTTTTGTAACAACATATGCTTATATTTCTTTTTCTTGACTTTATAGTTTCAGATGTTATCAGTTATTGACTTACTATTATGAAAGATGTATTAATAGCTCTCTTATGTTGCTCCTTCCTGTCCTTCCTCCCTTGCCTTCCCCCATGTTTAGGACATTATTCATATTTGAGGCATTAATTAATATTTCTTGTGCAATTTGTTATACCACGGGTAAGCTGTTGGCTTATTTCTATCATTACTTAATTTCTATGTATTATAGCTAATTCATCCCCAGAGTATCCCACTGAATGATATATAACTTTTTTTTTTTTACATTTATCCCCATCAGATAATTTATCACATTTTTTTTGGCAACAAAGAAGTCCTTCCCTGAGTCCTTCATCTGTTTCACTGGTTGCAGTCTTGGCCTTTGGACTGTCCTCATGGGAATTATCTTCACCCTTTATCTGTGCTGTTTCCCTGTTTCTTGTTTCCTGGATCTCCTCTATTCCTTTTTAGTTTTCATCTTCATTTTGGTTGAGTATGTTCTTCAGTGACTTCTGGAGGAAAGGTATATTTTTTGAGATATCTGAAAAAGTCTTTATTCAGCAATTTGATAGTTTGGGTGGATGTAGAATTCTACATTGGAAGTAGCTTGCTCTTAGAATTTTGAGGAAGTATATCATATGGATAAAAGCATATACTATACAATCAGACAGCTTGGGTTCATATCATATTTATCAGATGTGTAGCTTGGGAATGTCTCATAACCTCCCTGTGCCTGTTTCTGCATCTAAAAATCGGGCATAATAACCTTACCTACCTCTAGTTTTATTGAGAAGAGTAGGTAAGCAACAAAAATAAAGCACTTAGAATAGTACCTGGCCCTTTTTCTCTTTCTCTAAAAACTTTAATGATATTTTCTTTAGTATCCTGAAATATCACTATGCTGGGCTTTAGTGTCAGCCTTTTTAAAAGTCATTGTGTTTGGTTCTTAGAAACCTTTTTAAATCTGGAAACTGGTTCTTCAGAGAAATTTGTTTGTATTATCTCAAGTTCCTTCTCTCCAGTTTCTCTCTTCTTCAGTTTTGGAGTTGCTATTATTCAAATAATATGAGGGTCAGGGCTCATAGAATTGATCTTTATCTCTAACCTTTTCTTCTCTATTTCTATCTCTCTGTTTTTTTGTTCTACTTTGAGATGTTTATTCAACTTGATCTTCTAGCCCTTCTATTTGAATCTCCTGTTTTTGCTCTCATTTTCTATTTTTAAGAACTTATTTTGTACCCCTGGATGTTCCTCTTTTAAATTATTAGTATTATATAGTTTCATATTCTTGTTTCATAGATTTCATATCATTCTTATTTATCTCAGAATAGTACATTTTTTTAAATTTTATTTACTTTATTTATCCTGGTAATGGTTTCCCCAGAAATATTTTCTTCCTATTTGTTTGTTAGTCTCTTACCTTTTAGAGGCTTTCCTCGAATGTCTGATGATCCTTGGCTCTTCTTTTATTTTTAAGAAAGAAGTCTTAACCAGTTGCCTGGAAACTCTATGTACATGAGTAACTTAATTACTAGGACTGAACCATTTTTCAAGAGCCCTATGGATGTCAGTATCTGTAGGTCTTTTGTTCTTAAGCAGATTGGCTTAACAGAGAACAATCTTTCAATCTTGTATCTTGGGCTAGGGCTGTGTGTACAGAATGGGGAGGTATTTCTAAGCCTGATTGCAGTAGTTCCAGGAGCCACGTTGGGGAAGAAGGTAAGGGTCTTTATTTTAACATGCTTATTTATTTAACACATAGACTTTACAGTTAGTCCTCCTATTGAGATACAACACTTCATTTTGATGTGAACTGAATCTGGTGTCTCAAGTCTCCAAAGAGTAAGACAGGAATAATTTGCTTTGTTGAGGATGTCTAGGGTCAAACTACTCCTGTAAAGGTTCAGCCAATCCTTCTATTGTCTGCTCCTCTGTAGACTCCTGGCTTCAAAGATACATGGTGCTTCCTTTTCCTAAACCTTTCGGGGGGCATTTTGGTAGACTTCGGAGCATACTTCTTACTGTCTTGCCTCGTGTAAGCTTGGTGTGTGAGTTCAGGTTCTACTAAAAGCATATACCAAGAACAGATTAGATATGCAAGAAATTAATTGGAAAACTACCTGTAAGTGAAAAAGGGGAGGGAGCCTAAGGAGACTGAGAGAACCATCACAGGTTATGCAGGTCTGAGTCCTTTGGAGGAGAAAGAACAGGAAAAATCTTAGACTAAGGTGCCATTTCCAGAAAGTTTTGGTGAAGCCTGTTGGGAGTCCTTGAGCCAATATGAGCCTTCAGAGTCCCATAGCTAAATAAAAATGAGCCTGCTTTAATAGTCCTGCTGCTTTCAGTCATGACTGAGAGTAACCTGCGAGAAGCGTGGTGGTGATGGGAACACAGTGATGGATTCACAGTGCTTTGCCTGGGATTCTCAGTCAGTCACAATCCCTGGAGTAAGAGATTGAGAGTCACATCTTAATGGTGGCCACATTGGAATTTCAGCTTCTCTGATCTGCTAACTTTATCCATTTACTTTCTACCATCTAAGAGTTTGTTTACTCATCTAGTGTGCTGTTGCCGCCTCTCTTGTTGTTTTTATCTTTGTGTGTCCATGTCTTTTTTAATGTGTTTACTGAAATATTAATTGGGCTTCAGGGGGTAAAAGAGAAATGCATCCAGTTAGACCACCATGTTTCAATGGAATTAAGGGTTTGTTTATTCATACAGTGGAATTATGATTCCCTAAATAATTTTATACATTCATTTATTAATACTGTATGAATTTCTGGTTACCGTCTCCTACAATATAGCCCTCTGTGGTCACATCATGATCACCATTTGAAACTTTCTGGGAGCAATGAGAGCTAAGGGTAAAGACATAAGCAGAGGCCCATTCACTATGGTTTTCATTCTTCATTGTTCAGAAGAATTGTGGGAGAGGAGAGTGAGGGTGGTGGTTATTTAAAAGCACTGATTGGTTTTGGGCCTCCTCCCTCAGTGAGTCCAATCTAGTAAGTATGGGATGTGGGCCAGGAACCTCTTCTTAAAATAAATACTGTGGTGATTCTGAAAAGCTCTAAATGGGCCAAGCCACATCTAAGGGGAATGGAGTTTGAGTGTGGGGTAGGGGACTGGTAGTCAAGTATGATTGAATTTTAGTTTTAGAAAAAAATTGACTATAATATAAGGATGAGATTTGCCATAATCTGGGCAAGATAAATGACCTCAACTAACTTCCAAGTGGCAATTGAAATGGACACAGAGAAACAGGTTCATGAAATCTTAAAGAATAGAATCAGATAACTTGGTTAGTATTTGAATATCTTCTATCTGGGAGGTTTGTTTTCCCCAATTTATTTATTCAATCTTTTCATCAGTATATTTTTCAGGTCTTTTTTTCTCTTCTCTCTTTATGGTATTCCCATTATACATATATTAGTGTATTAATGTTGTCTCATATTTCTCTGATGCTCTGTTCATTTTTTCTTCATTCTTTTCTCTTCCATATTCTTCAGATTTCATAATCTCTATCAATAATCTGTCTTGAAGTTTGTGTTTTTTCCTGCCAGCTCAAATCTACTTTTGAACCTCTCAAGTAAATATTTCATTTTGGTTATTATACTTTTAACAGCAGAGTATAAATTTTATTCTTTTTAAAATAATTTCTCTTTATTGATATTCTCTATTTGATGAGACATTTTTGTAACACCTTTTAAAAATTCTTTAAATGTGAATTTCATTTAGTTCTATGAATGTGTTTATAGTAGCAAGTTTGAGGGTTTTTTGATAAGTCCAACATCTGGACCTCCTTAAGGCAGTTTCTATTTTCTGCTTTTAAAAACACATGTACAAGGATCATTCTTTCCTGTAAGAATGTACAAGGATGGCTCTTTCCTGTCTTTTGTGTGTCTCAACTTTTTGTTACAATAGATCTGGATATGAACAGCCCTCCTGTACTCCAGGACTTGTTCTTGTTTGCTTGTTTGTTTAGTGGCTTGTTGGTTCAGTGCAACCTCTGGTAGGTCTCTTCAGAGGGAGTAGCCTTGAGAATGTGCAAAACTTTTCTGACTATTAGGAGTGACTCTGGCTTTAACTGGGCTCCTTCGACCCGCTCTTCCCGGATCTCCCATTAAGATGATCTACTTCTGTTGGCATCATATTGTACTAATTGTTAGTGATTGCTCTATTGTTTTTGGCAATGCCTTGTGGTATAACTTACTCCATATTCTGATCCAGTTAAAGTTGAGCCCCTTGTCAGGGGAAGGAGATTTGCTAGCCTATGAGGCTTGCTATACCCTCCCCTGGGCAGAATCTCATCTATGGAACAAGAGCATGGTGGAAAAGGAAACTCCTCTTCACTGGCTACTCTATGCAGATCTTCCCTATGGAGCAAGCTGTATGGGGGCGGAGGTGCAGGTTGCAAGGAGAGGAGGGGAGCTCCCTTCTGGCTGCTACTACCACTCCATAGGGATCTTCCACATCAGAGCCAGGGAGGATGATATCTGCCATTGTTCACCAGATGCTAACTGTCTTGAACAAGTTATTTGGCCTAGAAAGTTGAAGGAGATTGCAGCTGCCACTGGGCTGCCGAGCCCACCTCTGTGGCTCTCCAGCAGTGTAGGAAAGGGGGACTAACTACTCTTTACCAGCTACCCTGCCCAGATAAATCTGGATTTAGCTGGACTTGGGAGTGGCAACTAGGCGCTGCCATCCAGCTTCTACCAGCCACTCAAAATAGCCTTCCACAGCATGGAACCATGAAAAGTGGGATATGCTGAGGTTCACCAGCTGTGAGATCCACCCCAAACAGCTTTTCTACCTCATGAAGCTGATCTGCACACAGCTGCTGAGCCCCTTTGAACAGGTCCTCCTCAGACAGAGCTAAGGGGACACAGGTTCAGTCCCAGTCCTGAATGCCACAGCCTCCCATTCTTCTTATTGAGTTTCTATAGATGTTATTTAATAACTGCTTCTCAATATGTTGTAAGTCTTTTGATCAATCTCCAGAGACTTTGAATGATTGTTAATTTTAGCCTGCTTCATATTCGTCTCTCTATGGGAGAGGTTTCCTTGTACTCACAGCCATTCTGGAAGACCTATCTAGTTGTATTTTTAATGATTCTGTACCTTATAGCAGTCTAGGTTTTCAAAGATATAATCAGGTGGCTTGGATAGACTCAACTGAGAATTTTTTGAAAGATAGTAGGATTTTATTGGGTGTTAGTTTTAAAAGGTCTTGTAGGTCTTCATAGAACCGTTCAACTTCAGCTTCTTCAGCATTACTGGTTGGGGCATAGACTTGGATTACCATGATATTGAATGGTTTGCCTTGAAAACGAACAGAGATCATTCTGTCATTTTTGAGATTGCAACCAAGTACTGCATTTCAGACTCTTTTGTTGACCATGATGGCTACTCCATTTCTTCTAAGGGATTCCTGCCCACAGTAGTAGATATAATAGTCATCTGAGTTAAATTCACCTATTCCAGTCCATTTTAGTTCACTGATTCCTAGAATGTCGACATTCACTCTTGCCATCTCCTGTTTGACCACTTCCAATTTACCTTGATTCATGGACCTAACGTTCCAGGTTCCTATGCAATATTGCTCTTTACAGCATCGGACCTTGCTTCTATCATCATTCACATCCACAGCTGGGTATTATTTTTGCTTTGGCTCCGTCCCTTCATTCTTTCTGGAGTTATTTCTCCACTGATCTCCAGTAGCATATTGGGTACCTACTGACCTGGGGAGTTCCTCTTTCAGTATACTATCATTTTGCCTTTTCATACTGTTCATGGGGTTCTCAAGGCAAGAATACTGAAGTGGTTTGCCATTCCCTTCTCCAGTGGACCACATTCTGTCAGACCTCTCCACCATGACTCGCCAGCTGAAACTCCAGTACTTTGGCCACCTCATGTGAAGAGTTGACTCATTGGAAAAGACTCTCATGCTGGGAGGGATTGGGGGCAGGAGGAGAAGGGGATGAAAGAGGATGAGATGGCTGGATGGCATCACCGACTCAATGGACGTGAATTTGAGTGAACTCCAGGAGTTGGTGATGGACAGAGAGGCCTGACATGCTGCGATTCATGGGATCACAAAGAGCTGGACACAACTGAGCGACTGAACTGAAGTGAGGATTTTATTACTGAACTTTGTTCTGGTTTAACTTTAATCAAGACTTTATATTTCAGCTTCTATATTTCTAGCTAAGTCTCTTCAATCGTGTCTGACTCTCTGTGACCGCATGGACTGTAGCCCACCAGGCTCCTCTGTCCATGGATTCTCCAGGATTCTCCAGGCAAGAATACTGGAGTGGGTTGCCATGTCCTTCTTCAGGGGATCTTCCCAACCCAGGGATCGAACTCAGGTCTCTTAAGCCTCCATTGTAGGCGGGTTCTTTACCACTCACTCCACCTGGGAAGTCCCTACAAAGAGCTTATTTATAACTTGCATCTGTGAGTGAGTGACTTAACTGCTCTCTGCCTCAGATTCCTCATGTATAAAGTGAGGATCATCTACCTCTTAGGCTTGTTGTGAGGGTTAAATGAGTCCATATATTTTCTGAGACTGACTCCAAAAATGTTAGATAATGGTTATTGCTTTTAGACATGTCAAAGGCAAATAACTGTCTCATCTGTGTATTATGTTATCAAGAGCAGTAATATTATTGTCTGTAGCCAGAGATCTTGGTGATATTATTTGCCTAACTAGCTATAATATGATCTTTAGTGTCCTCTAGTGGAAGACAATTAGATGTGCTCTTTTCATATACTTCTTTTGGAATTATGTGATCATTTAACCTTTATTAGGATAAAGCACCAAAGAATTTATGTTTTTGAACTGTGGTGTTGGAGAAGACTCTTAAGACTTCTTGGACTGCAAGGAGATCAAACCAGTCAATCCTAAAGGAAATCAATCCTGAATATTCATTGCAAGGACTGATGCTGAAACTGAAGCTCCAATACTTTGGCCACCTGATGTAAAGACTGACTCATTAGAAAAGACATTGAGGTTGGAAAAGATTGAGGGCATGAAGAGAAGGGGGCGACAGAGGATGAGATGGTTGCATGGCATCACTGACTCAATGGACATGAGTTTGAGCAAGCTCTGGGAGTCAGTAATGGACAGGGAAGCCTGGCATGCTGCAGTCCATGGGGTCGCAAAGAGATGGACATGACTGAGTGACTAACACTTTCATTTTCTTTCTTCATTCTTTCAAGAGAAGACTTTTTTTGGCCATGTAATTTATAATGTTAAATAATGCAGGGCATACACTTTACAGTGACATAGAAATGTTAGGCAGATGTAACTTTTGTTTTAAGCCAATGCACTCAGTAGCACCTTGAAGTTTTTCATTTTAAGTTATAATACAATATACAAAATAACCTTAGCAGACAAGTATCTTCACACAGATGGCATTTTTGGGTCATTTTCTGAAAATGCTTTAATCAGTGTGTATGTGCTACCTGGACTAGATTGTCTGAAATTTTGGAGATTTTTCGAGTTCTCTTCCAGTAGAGTATAGAGTAATGGAAAGACTGAGAATCAGAGACCTGAATTCATTTTCTAGTTGTGCTGTGAACTAGCTGTGTGACTTCAGCACCTCGTTTCCCTTAGGAGTAAAATGTGAGGATGAAGAGGAGCATATGATGATGGCTCCCTTACTGTCCCATTTCCAGCACTCTCTGATTCAATGATACACATACAATTGATGTGAAAGACAAGCCATAATAGACACTGGTTGAGTGAGTTATGTGTGCTTGGTGCTGCCTTCCAGCAGTGTTAGCGGGAATATAACTCACCAGCACTAGCACAGTTTGGGAAAGACTGAAATACTGAGTTGTGTATAGGGGAGCTGTTGTGAGATCACAGCAGGGTGTGCCTACCTCAGCTGAGGAGACTGTTGAGGAGAACTTTGCAGCAAAGTGTGAGTAGAATTTGAATGGATGAGTTGGCGTTTTTCAACAGAGAAGGAAGCACAGAGAGCATTCTGCTTGGCAGGCAAATTCTTTACTTCTGAGCCACCTGGGAAACCCAAGAAATAAGATAATTGGGTTCTTCTTCCAGTTATGTTGCTAAATAGCTTTGTGGACCCCAGTTAAGTTGTTTGACTTAAAAATCATTTTGGAAAGGCTTCCCACATGGAGCTGAGGGATTATTACAACATCTTGGTAGATAGAATGGACATCCATGAAGGTTTTTGGAGTGATAGGAAACAGTGTCAGACTTTATTTAGGGGGGGGGGCTCCAAAATCACTGCAGATGGTGATTGCAGCCATGAAATTAAAAGACGCTTACTCCTTGGAAGAAAAGTTATGACCAACCTAGATAGTATCAAAAGCAGAGACATTACTTTGCCGACTAAGGTCCATCTAGTCAAGGCTATGGTTTTTCCTGTGGTCATGTATGGATGTGAGAGTTGGACTGTGAAGAAGGCTGAGTGCCGAAGAATTGATGCTTTTGAACTGTGGTGTTGGAGAAGACTCTTGAGAGTCCCTTGGACTGCAAGGAGATCCAACCAGTCCATTCTGAAGGAGATCAACCCTGGGATTTCTTTGGAAGGAATGATGCTAAAGATGAAGCTCCAGTACTTTGGCCACCTCATGCAAAGAGTTGACTCATTGGAAAAGACTCTGATGCTGGGAGGCATTGGGGGCAGGAGGAGAAGGGGACGACAGAGGATGAGATGGCTGGATGGCATCACAGACTCAATGGACGTGAGTTTGAGTGAACTCTGGGAGTTGGTGATGGACAGGGAGGCCTGGAGTGCTGTGATTCATGGGGTTGCAAAGAGTCGGTCACGACTGAGCGACTGAACTGAACTGAACTGAATACTTGTTTTAGAATAAAAAACAATGATGACAATTTAATGAGTAGAGTGAAAAGAAGGAACTGGAGGCAGACAAACCCATTAGAAGATCTTTGCTGTGATCCAGACAAGAATCCATGAGGGCTGAAACTAGGCTAAGTGCAGGAAGGGGCAGATTGTTTTGACAGGTGTTACAGAAATTGAATGGACAGGTTTTGGCAGCTGCATATGGAAGTGGGAGAAAAGTAGTAGTTGATGTGAGGATGACTCTAAGGACTGTCTAGAAGAGTAATGATGCCAGTAGTCAGTGGGCCACACATACACAGCTATGTGGATTCTGTTTTGCTTTTTTTAAAAACCAGTGTCCTCATTATTAGACACTCAACTGTACCTGCTTTTTACTACCCGCCCCACACACACAAATAATTCTTTGGTCAACTTCAGATTTGGTTCCTTATAAACTGTTTTAAGCAGTTTCCCCAAAAAATGTAGATGAAAAATTTTAAAGTAAGAGTAGGTTTAGAACTATGTAGTAGTGTGTTTCAGTTATTAGATGTTCGTGTTGCCAACTTTTTGTCATCAAACTTGGTTTGACTGACAATTGGTAAAGGTAAGAGAGAATTATTTCCACCAAAAATGGTCAAAGGGAAAGGAAACAACTTATGGTGCACATGCTCTATGTCATGCCCCATGGCAAGCACTTTCGCAGTCACCTAACTACATCCAGTACGGAAGCTAGTCTCTTAGTCTTTTCATTTTATAGATGATGAAACCAACGTTCAGAGTTATAACATCTAAGTGATGGAAAGTAAGTAAGTGTTAGTTGGTCAGTCGTGTCCAACTCTGCAACTCCATGGGCTGTAGCCTGCCTGGCCCCTCTGTCCATGGAATTCTCCAGGCAAGAATACTGGAGTGAGTAGCCATTCCCTTCTCCAGGAGATCTTCCTGACCCAGGGATCAAACCTGGGTCTTCCACATCACAGGCAGATTGTTTACCATCTCAGCCACCAAGATTTAAACATAGGCCTTTTGACTACAGATCTATTGCTCTATTATATCATAACTGCCTCCAAGCAGAAGAGTGTTAGCATTTGAAAGGATAAGTGCCAGATCTGAGGAAATAGGTGACCAACATCCCAGTTTACCTGGGACTGAGGGCAAGTTCTTGGGACACAGAACTTTCAGTGCTACAACTAGAAAGAACTGGGCAAACTAGGACACGTTGGCAACCTTTCTGGAAAAGTCACTTATATGAAATAAGCTATTATCTAGAATGGCCTGACAGAGAAGGCAATGGCACTCCACTCCAGTACACTTCCCTGGAAAATCCCATGGGCTGAGGAGCCTGGTAGGCTGCAGTCCATGGGGTCGCAAAGAGTCGGACACGACTTAGCGACTTCACTTTCACTTTTCACTTTCATGCATTGGAGAAGGAAATGGCAACCCACTCCAGTGTTCTTGCCTGGAGAATCCCAGGGACGGGGGAGCCTGGTGGGCTGCCATCTATGGGGTCTCACAGAGTCGGACATGACTGAAGTGACTTAGCAGCAGCAGCAGCAGCAGAATGACCTGAATAAGGTATTATTTGTATTTGTTTCCCATGTTACTAAGACATGAATTAGACTTGTTGTGTGTGCTCAGTTGTGTCCGATGTTTTGCTATCCCATGGACTATAGCCTGCTAGGCTCCTCTGTCCATGGGGATTCTCCAGGCAAGAATACTGGAGTGGGTTGCTATGCCTTCCTCCAGGGGATCTTCCTGACCCAGGGATCAAACCCCAGTCTCTTGCATCTCCTGCATTGGCAGATGGATTCTTTACCACTACACCACCTAGGTCACAAGTGAGCCTTAAGTGAACAGGGATTAAGGCCCTACCTAACTTCCTTTCCTTGTTTTCACTGGCTCTGCCTCGCTGGGATTGCACTAAACTGTATAAGAATCAGATGCCAGAAGCCTCTGTTTCTCTCTCAACTTTTAAGGAAACTTATGTTTTACCCATTCCAAGTCTGATGAAATGGCAAAGGAGCTATAGAGAAAAAAGTCAAGAAAAAAGACTGGTTGACTATAAATGTACATTGTTTAAAGAGAAAGGGAATACATATTCTGACATTCAACCCACAACAAACAGGCAACCCCCTGAACATAAAGTATACCTATTTTATGTGTTAAACATTATACTCTAATAAGTAAACAATATATTATTTTGATATCAAGATAGGAAACAAGAAATTGGACCACATGGAATGTCCCCAAGAGAACATTCTGTAATTTTTCAAAAAAAGAAGAAAAACACTTTGTGATAGTTTCATGCATTTCACACAGCAAAGTGCTAGGTTTGGCGTAGAAGCTAAAATAATATGACATGAAAATGTTAGTTACTCAGTCGTGTCCAACTGTTTGCGACCTCGTGGTCTGTCCATGGGATTCTCCAGGCAAGAATACTGGAGTGGGTTGCCATTCCCTTCTCCAGGGGATCTTCTCAACCCAGGGATTGAACCCAGGCCTCCTGCATTGCAGGCAGATTCTTTACCATCTGAGCCACCAGGGAAGCTGTAAAATAATGTAAGGTATATGCTTATTTTTTTTTAATCTAAGTAGTGATTGTTCTCAAATTGTGCTCATTATGCAGGTGTACAAGGAGGCACTAGTTTCTGTAGCTTTCCAGTCTCTATTGAGCACTATTGTGCTTTTGTGACCTTGAGACGGGTTAGATGATTATCTTTGTTGTTGTTGTTCCGTCTGTAAGTCCTGTCCAGCTCATCACAACCCCATAGACTACAGCACACCAGGCTTCCCTGTCCTCCCAGAGTTTGCTCAAACTCATGCCCTTGGGCATCAGTATCTAGATCAATCCCTTGAGCTTTTTCCTTCTTTTTCTACAAAATCTGTATCACTATAGCAGATGTAGAAAATGGCTTCTGGCCACAAATAAGTTAAAAAATTGCCGATGTAGAGAGCTGCCACATTTTCAGATACTTAAGTGTGCTGCCTCCTGGTTTTGTGGAGAGGATTAAATGAAGATAGTTTATTCTAAGGGCAAAGCAGTATACTGTTTACTTAAAATTTTATTAAAACAAGAAGAAATATGGCCTTTTCAGAATTCCCTGTTTCCCTAGTCCAGAGTTCCACTCTATACAAAAACTATCCTCTCCTCTCTGCCACATTTAGCTGCTGTCCTTGATTCTACTACTGTTCTTTGAAGCTGTTTCATTAGTTTTTTAAAATAAAGATAAAAGGTGAACTATTTAAGTTACACATACCTCTTAGCCGTTTGCAACTATCTATATAAGTCTGGATTTGGGAGGTACACCAACAAAACAAAGATTTAATTTTGGCAGTTGTGGTTGTGAGTCTGCAGGGTTATGCATAATCTCCTATTTCAAGCTGCTGTTTATCAAAATAATTAGCTGGTTGTTTTTCTTGATCCTTTTCAAAATAAGTGCCATTCATTGTTACTGATTTTTTCACTAATACGTTTTCTTTTTCCCTATCATGAGATTTGTTGACAGAAGTATCCAACTGCTGGATACAGGAAACTCATGTTATTTTTAAAAATTATGATAGTTATTTCACTATGCCATGGAGAATTTCGGCCTCAGTCATTCTTTTATTTGTATATTATACACTGTCAATTGTTTCCTGGGGAGAATTTTGCTCCTGCTGGCAGTATTTCCTGGGCTTGCCCCATCGTGGAAGAAAGAGGTATAGCAGGAGTGGGTCATGAGGCAACATCTCCTACCACATATCCCTGTTGAACTCAGCTGGAAGTAAATAAAAATAGAACATAAATACACATATCTCCCACTTTTAAAAAATTTACTTCATAGCACTTTGCTTTTACAAAAGACCTACATTAGTACCAGTTTTCACTAACTGAAAAAATAAATCTGGAGATAGGTTTTGCTTTTATGAAAAAAAGTAACTTCATCGTCTTTTTATGCCATTTTGGCTTATAGGAGGTTTCATAGAAACACTGTACTTTCAGATAATGGGGGAAAACTATATAGATGGCATAATTAGGAAAATGTAAAATACAAGGTATGCGAACATTTTTTTACTTGATACTTATTAGTTGAATTCCTGTCTTATTGCAATACACTTTTCTTTTTCAAACTTTATTGAATAAAACTTTATGCAGAATAAAATGAATCCATTTAAGTGTACAGTCCAAAGAGTTCTAATATGTATATATGATGAGTTTAAATATAGTACACTCTGTCATCCCACAAAGTTCCTTTAGCTCCTAACATATTTTTCAATACTTTAATATTGAAAAGTAACTGAAGTGTAAACTGATATTTCTCCGATTTTCTTTCATAAAGGAGTACCATTTTGAAATAGATGTCTGGGTTTTTTTTTTTTCCCCTCAAGTCTTTGTTGAGTTTGTTAGAGTATTGCTTCTGTTTTATGTTTCGGTTTTTTGGCCCTGAGGCATGTGGTATCTTAGCTCCCCAACCAGGCACCAAACCTGCACCCCCTGCATTGGAAGGAGAACTTTTTAACCACTGGACTGCCAGGGAAGTCCCCAGTGTCTGGGTTTTATAATAGTAAAATGCCCCAATCTTTCTCCCTTTTTTTTTTTAATTTTTATTTTTACTTTATTTTACTTTACAATACTGTATTGGTTTTGCCATACATTGACATGAATCCACCACAGGTGTGCTTTTTTGGTTTACATTTTCCCCAAATAAAAAGCAGCAGAGGAATTATACCTTCTAAAGGTGTTAAAACATTATATTTCTGCTTTTGTCATGTGTAAAATATTTGTAATCATGGTCATTCATACATTTGAGAAAAGCTCTAATGCTGAAACTTTATGTTGTTTGGATTTCAGTCACCTCTGCTTTTTTCCTTTATCCATGTAACTAACATCTTTCTATTTTTATTAGTTCAGAACAGATCCTCACCAAATTCATGGTTGAGTAACTTCTTAAATAGATGACTCAGAGTTACATTTGAACCTAACATTGGCTCTATATATAGATAGTTTTTAAGCACATGCTCTTCTTTCAGAACATTTTAACACCTCAGAAGATAAATATTATAAAGATCATTGAACTGATGACCTGTATCTTTATTAATATCTAATTAACAAGCTAAATGAATTATAGTCCTTCAATACTGATTAAGAATGACCTGGAGTTGTTTTAAATGCAAGTCCCTAGAAATAAATGATACTTAGCAAGCTCATCCTAATGAAGAATGCAAAGGGAGACAGCAGTCCTTACAGTAATTGGCTTTGTTATAATTTACTGCTGATAGTTGTTGATAATACCTCAAATATAGTGTTGAATTTAGTTTAAATTTGGTATTCAACTGGCCAGGATGCTTTAATATATTTATTACACTTTCAGAACTCAAAATTCTTTGGGAAATATATTGCTAAAATCATTAATTTGTAAATGCTTAACATAGTTAAGGGGCTTCCCTGGTGGCTCAGTGGTAAAGTATCCGCCTGCCAATGCAAGAGGCACAGGTTTGATCTTTGGGTCAGGAAGATCCCGTGGAAAAGGAAATGGCAACCCACTCCAGTATTCTTGCCTGGGAAATCCCGTGGACAGAGGAGCCTGGCAGGCTACAGTGCATGGGGTTTCAAAGACTCGGACACAACTTAGCGACTAAATAACCGTGTAGTTGATATTGATTTCTAACTGATGTATCTGCCTATTTAAGAACAAATTTTGCACTAGTCAAACATTCTCAATTAATGGTATGCTGCTGCTTTTCTTCATGCACCTAACAGGTGAGATATTAGGCTGTAAGATTGTATTAAATGGGCAAGAATTCAAAGAAATTACAAGCTGCTTGCATTTCTCATTGTATGTGAAAAAAGATAATAAAAATGTGCTAGTAAAATGTGTAGAAGATCAAAGAAATAATGAGTTTCCCCTTAACTCAGATTGGTATGGGGGCCTGTCTAGGCCTCTGGTCATCCTCTAGTTGAGAAGGTCAATTTTCTTGATTTATAGGAAGATGGCCTCATTAAAGCCAGCCTGACCTATATTATTGCCAAAGGCAGCTGGGATCTTCAGTCTTCAAACTGGTTATTAGATAAAGGTGGAGCTCAGCAGCAGCATTTAACTTGGCTGCTATAATCTTTCCAAGATTCTGCTTGGATCCTTTTCTTAAAATACCACATGATCATTAATTTCAGCTCGCCAAGGAAAAAATGTTGAGTCAATAATGACTTTCATTTAGTTATTTTGTTATTAATATTGATTCCAACGAACACATTAATCCTTGTCCCAGTTATTTTATGGCTAGATTAGAGCATTCTTTATGTGCAGTTGGAGCCTGGGTCAGCTCTGAATTTTAACTATTGAATTTCTAACACAACCTGGAAATTCTTTGGAAACAAGTGAGAATACTTAAGTATTTGTCAGTTAAAAATCAGTGTCTAATTTCTGATCATCACTGGTGACAGTGCAGCTGAAATAAAGCTGGTTCTGTAGCAGTCTTGATAGTTGATCAACCATATCAGTGTTACAACTGTTATATGATTGGATCTTGAGGGAACATATAAAAACTAGGTAGCCCCAGGAGCCATTGCTACTTCTGTGATCTCAACAACCTAAGTATCTCACTGCACAGTTTTTTCCTCTGTAAAGTGAAACTAGACGTATTTACCTCACAGGGTTATTATAACTATTAAATGAGGAATTATGGAGGAACACTTAAAAATCCCAGATACCGCACTGGATGGTCTAAGATCATTCAGTAAATTTTGAAGTGTCCACAGGGCTGCTATTCAGCAGATGTTGACTACCTTTTGAGTGTTTTGTAGATTCGACAAGATAAAATAATTAAAAGCTACTAAACAAGTAAAGATTGAAGGCAGAAAGTGAGAGGATGAGATGGTTGGATGGCATCGCCGACTTGATGGACATGAGTTTGAGCAAACTCCAGGAGTTGGTGATGGACAGGGAAGCCTGGCATGCTGCAATCCATGGGGTTGCAAAGAGTCGGACATGACTGAGCAACTGAACTGAACTGAAACCAGTAAAGGGTTTGATTAACAATAGTGAAGAAATTCCGGATTTAGTCAGTAAGTGATGGATTTGGGTTACTAAAAGCTGTCGTTTCCTTCTGTGGAAGTGCTTTTTAAAAACACATCTGTTTGGAAAATCCCATGAAGAGAGGAGCCTGGCAGGCTGCAGTCTATGGTGTCGCAAAGAGTCGGATACGACTGAGCAACTTCACTTCTGTTTGGAAATAGACTTACAGACATAGAAGAAAAATTTATGGTTACTAAAGGGGATAGCAGGGTGCAGGGGGATGAGATAAATTAGGCGCTTGGGATTAGCAGATACACACTACTATATATAAAATAGATAACTGTATAGCACAGGGAACTATATTCAGTATGTTGTAATAGCGTATAATAGAAAAGAATCTGAAAAGAAATATATATATATACACACATACATATATGTATAACTGAATCGCTTTGCTGTATGACTCTAACATAACATAAATTAACTATACTTCAATTTTTTTTAATGTGTTTGAGTTTAGATTCTTTTTGGAATGACTGAATGACTTTACAAATGGCTGTGTAAGATATGCAGACGAACTCACAGCTGAGAGAGGATAAGAATTAAGTCAATCTATCCAGAGCTGCACCATTCCAGTTTGTTAGCCACTAGCCACATGCGGCTATTGAGCACTTGAAATGTGACTGCTCCTAGTTGCAATGTCCTATAAGAATAAAATACACTGGCTCTTAAAGACTTAGTACACAAAGAGAATGTAACATATTTCATTAATATGACTTTTTAATGTGACTGTATGTTGCAACAATAATACTTTGGATATACTGGATTGCATCAGTTCAGTTCAGTTCAGTCGCTCAGTCGTGTCCGACTCTTTGCGACACCATGAATCGCAGCACACCAGGCCTCCCTGTCCATCACCAACTCCCGGAGTTCACTCAGATTCACGTCCATTGAGTCAGTGATGCCATCCAGCCATCTCATCCTCGGTCGTCCCCTTCTCCTCCTGCCCCCAATCCCTCCCAACATCAAAGTCTTTTCCAATGAGTCAACTCTTCGCATGAGGTGGCCAAAATACTGGAGTTTCATCTTCAGCATCATTCCTTCCAAAGAAATCCCAGGGCTGATCTCCTTCAGAATGGACTGGTTGGATCTCCTTGCAGTCCAAGGGACTCTCAAGAGTCTTCTCCAACACCACAGTTCAAAAGCATCATAGACTATGTTAAATTTCACCTTCTTTTTAATGTGGCCACTGAAAAAAATCTTAATTGTGTGTGAAGTTTGCATTGTATTTCTTTTGAATGATGCTAAACTAAAACCTTACTGAATGATTCTGAGAAAGCTAACTCTTAAATTTGACCTTTAAAGCTCAGACATTGAGAATGAGATCGCCATTCCAGTGCTAAGAATGTCAGAGAGCATTCCTTTCTTCAGTCACATTGGTAAATACCCAACTTATTTTTGACCCATGGTCAAATTAGCTTGCTGCAGAGTCGTGGGGCTCTGAAAGCAGCATCTGACCTTTAAAAAGTAGTATGAAAAATTCTCCTTTTCCAACAACAATTAATAGTATTATAACAATGAATGCTACATACTTTTCATACTTCTTAAAACAAACCACCTGAAACAGTTTTCCTAAATAACTCTCCCTTATTTGAGGGGCAGACTGAAAAGTAGACCCAGGAGGACATAGTTGTTCTACTGTTATTGGATAGCCTGAACTTATTATGCCATATAGTGGGTTAATTCAGTTTAAGTGTGTTTCTCCAGTTTTGGTCAGAATATCAAATATCACTTTCCATATTACTAGTGGCCCCTTTTAAAAGAAAATAAATTGATAAAATATAGGCACATAATTAAATATGGGGACACTAAACATAGAAGTAGATTCTTCCTTAAATCTTTAAAAATTTCCCTGCAAAATGAAAAAATACAAGGCAGAGTGGAGGAGTTCCCAGTCATGAAAGATAAAGTAGATCTTCAAAACACCATGGTAACCCTGGGTCAGGTCACTCAAAGGAATGTTCTAAGCTAGTATCTCTGAGCAGTCAGATAATTACAATTTCAAATCATATTATTATCACCTACTTTCAAATTCCTTCCTACTCTACTTCATGAGCTGATTTGTAGGAAAATACTCTTTTTTAGTTTGCTATATCAGCAAGGAATTAATAGCAGTTAGTCTTTAATTCACACTCACATCTAAACAGATATTTTTAGCTTCTTGGAATCTATAGATTGAATGCATAGATGGTGCATTTGTGTTTTGTAAACTCTGATTTTTCTTTTCAGGCTATTTAATACACCCATTTAATTGATACTTGAATTATGGAAAATGGTGCCTAGTTATCCTAGATATAAGCCATATTTTGTATCATTGCCCTTATAATTTCAATATGTTTTTATGTTGTTAGTTTTGTTCTGCTCAATCATTGTTTAGATTTTAGTCCCTGAAATGTCAGAAGATAAGCGCTAAGTCATGTCCGACTCTTGCAGTCCCATGAACTGTAGCCTGCCAGGCTCCTCTGTCCATGGGATTCTCCAGGCAAGAATATTGGAATGGGTTGCCATTTCCTTCTCCAGGGGAACTTCCCAACCCAGGAACTGAACCCAGGTCTCCCACATTGCAGGCAGATGCTTTACTGACAGGTCCAGTGACATTTAAAGTGTTTTAATCTTTGAAGGCAGGGTCCCCAGCAAACCTGCCTTTATTTTTGAGGGTGGATTAGAAGAGACTAGACCATAAGCATTTTCAGCCATATACCAAAGGAGACATGTGTGTCAAATGGAGAGGTCTTTAGAGCATCTGTTTCTTCTATGATCTTTCAGTATAACAAGTGTGGCACATGTCAAATGTTGAATACAGAGGCTGAAACACATTGCAGTTACATGAAAGGGGCAACATTTGAAGTAAATGGAAAACAGGAGAAAAAAACCCATTTTTGTTGTGGCAAACACTCCATTTACTTCTTGACTCTGATGTCAGAGCATTGAATAGAATCAGACTTTGATCAGAATAGAAAGAAGTGGAAAGAGAAACTAAGGTGAAAGCAGAAGGTATGAAAAGGGTCACTTCTAATAAAATGAAAAGCTGGAGATAAACATTAAACCAGTACTAGAACTCCTAAGCTTTTCATAGAATCAGAAGGCAGAATAATCTTAAAGGGAGAGAAAAAAGTCTGCAGGCATCTGATTTATATTGTCTGGCTTCAGCCTGGTCCTCTAGTGCACTTGTCAAAAGTCTTCCTCGTAGTTATGACTCCCCAGCGCAAAAAGCCACACCTTACTCACACCTGTCCTCTCCTGGAGATAGAGGCCATGTTTCATGTGTATCTCATCTCTTTCTCCACAGTGAACACCGAACCACCTTAACCCCTTCAGCCCCACACTGTTGCACTCCACACAGTCCTTTCCCATCTGTTTTCTCATTAGAATCTTGCCACTGCCCTCTGAAGTTATAGACCATGCAGGTCCTGCGTCATATCACCATCCCCATTTCATTTGCCATAAGGAAAGCATTTGTAGAGGTTAGCAGTCAGCCGGCAATAGTAATGACAGAGGCTGGACCGGCACCAAGTTTTCTGACTCCAGATCCTAAGGGATTTTCATCACTGACAGTTAGAAATGCAGTGTTCTCTTTAAAACAACAGCAAAAACAGACCCAAAAAAAAAAATCAAACTTTCTTTGACCCTGCTATTCCTTTCCTACTACCAGGATCATGTCTAAACCCAGCCTGGCATCGTGGAAGGACTGACTTTGGAGTTAGGCCAGGGCTCAAAACCAACCCCTTGTAATCACTGTGTGATCCTGAAGAGGTTTCAAAATCCCAGTTTCCTCATCTCTAAAATACTTATCTTGCAGGCTTGTTGGGACGTTAAATGACAATAATCATATTGAGTACTTAGACCAGTGAGAGAGGTGATCAGTCTAAATTTGTTATATCATCATTGTCTGCATCCTGAGTTTGAATTTGGCCTTTCCACGGAATTTGATCTTACTCAGAACATTTATGGCCTTTTCCTGGTTGAATCTTTCTTACAGCCTTTTCTCAGCCTTCTCTTAAGTTTTGTTCTTGTTTAGTCAGTAATTCGTGTCTGACTCTTTGCAACCCCATGGACTGTAGTCTGCCAGGCTACTCTGTCCATGGGATTTCTCAGGCAAGAATATTGAAGTAGGTTGCCATTTCCTTCTCCAGGGGATCTTCCCAACCTAGGGATCGAACCCACATCTGCAGCCTTGGCAGGCGGCACCAGGGAAGCTCCCTTCTCTTACTACTTATGCCTTAATTTCCCCATTTTCTTGAGTTTCTTAATATTGTATTATTGATTCTTCCTTTTTTGGTGGCTTCTCTTTTGTATTCTTTACTGACTTCTTTTCCTTATTTATACCTTCTGTGAATCCTCTAAGTTTCCTTCTGTGGCCATTGCTCTTGTTGCTAAGACTAAGTTGAGTTAACAAACCAGAGAGGAGATAATGTTATCTCTCTGCTCTGTGCAGTATATCCTTAACCTTGGTTCTTTTACCTATCTCTCTTCTACTTCCAAATATAAAAATGTCACATTGGATTTTATTCATCTCCAAGCAGGTGAAACTCCAGCACTGTTAACACAGGAAGGCTTTAATTATCTTGTTCCATGTAGACATGACTAGTGACACTTACGCCCAAACTATTTTTGTGTGATGGTGATGATCATGACGATGAGGATATTAACACTTTTATTTTTCAAATAGTATTGTGTAACTTACACAGCAGTCTTTCCTACATTATCTGAATTTGTTTTTCAAAATAACATTGTGAAGATAGTGTCTTGAATTATCCAACACATTTTATAGATGATGTAAAGTAAGTTCTAACTTTGATATTGAGAGTAGTGCCTTTTCTGTTTACCTTTACTGTTTTGTTTTGTTTTTTTTGCCTTCTATTCATGTAACTTCCCTGATGTGTGTCTATAAATGCTAGATTTTAGGCTAAGGAATAAACATCATATCCTTAGGCAATTTAAGGAAACCTCAGAAAAGTAAAATTCAAGACAGCAAATTGAGTTGTTTATTAGCTGATCAAGAAAGAGTTATACATTTTGAAACCTGTTTACAAGAGTTTGGGTTAAGTATTTAGTTGTGTTATTTATATTTCTTAATAATAGCTGACTTGTATATTGATTTAAGCTGGCAAAAATATTAAAAAGTTATATTGACAAAGATGTCAAAGGGCAAAAAGTTAAGCTTTGTTTGAATGGGGGATTTCATCTCTATAGTTAGAGAAGTCTTCATGTTACCATAGATCCCATCCATTCATTCATCATTCACTCGAACTGTCTTTTGAATTCTGCCTAACAAGATGTTCTGTGCTTGTTTTTCAGATCTAAAGCGAGAAGCCAGTATCTGTCATATGCTGAAACATCCCCACATTGTAGAATTATTGGAGACATATAGCTCAGATGGAATGCTTTACATGGTTTTTGAATTGTGAGTGTGCATTTTCTTTTCTTAAGCATTAGCTTTAGGCGATGTTCATCTTAGATAATGCTGACACTTTTAAAATCTCAAAATAGTTGTGAACACATCTGTTCAGAATGACCTGAAGTAATAAGAATAAAAGGAACCTCTCACTGTAAGGTTCACAGTGGCTAAGGGCATGTTTGGTTACCTCACATTTTTAGCATACTTTAGAGAAGTGGAAAACGGAGGAGATGGAGTTCAGAAGAATAGGAGGTCCCAAAGATACTATTCTGACTACAGGAGTCTTAGTGAAAAGGATTGAGTTGAGAGTAGAGGCCTCCATGTCGCAAGCCTCTCCATGGTGGTTAAGTCGCTCAGTCATGTCCAGCTCTTTGCATCCTCACGGACTGTAACCTGCCAGGCTCCTCTGTCCATGGGATTCTCCGGGCATTAGAATACTGGACTGGGTTGCCATTTCCTTCTCCAGGGGATCTTCCTGACCCAGGGTTTGAACCCAGGTCTGCTGCATTGCAAGCAGATTCTTTACCAGCTGAGCCATGAGGGAAGCCCCGAGCAAGCCTCTCTAAGCAACTAAAAACAAGTACTAAGAGACTTCCTCTTTTAATGCAATCACCATATTGGCAAGGAATATTCTGTAGATAACAGTAAGTCTTGATTTGAGGAAGCCACTCAACATGATTCTCACAAAAATTTTGTCAGTAAGATGGAGAAATGTGGCCTAAGGGTAGTACAATTGGGTAGTTCCATAGCTGGTTGGATGATTATGTCCAAAGAGACTGCATCAAGCCTTATGGGGTGGCATACTATTCAAAATTTTAATCAGTGACTTTGATTAGGGTCTCTCACAAGGCGGTAATCCAGGGATTTTCCAGGGCCAAAGTCATTTTAAGGCTCTGTTGGGGATGGATCTGCTTCCAAGCTCACTCACATGGTTGTTGGAAGTATGCTATCAGACTGAGGGCCTGAGTGTCTCATGAGCTGTTGGCCCAAGGCCTCCCTAGGTTCCTCATCACTGGGTTTCTCCCTAGAGTGGTTCCATGGCAGCTGGCTTCATCAGGGTCAGTCAGCAAGCAAGACCACAAAAATAGGAAGCAGACAGAAGTCAGTTTTGTAACCTTCTCTCGGAAATCACACACCATCACTTCTGCCATAGTCTATTGGTTAGAAATAACTCACTAGATCCAGTCCACACCCAACAGGAGAGGATTACACCAGGTTGTGAAGACCTGGAGGTGGTGATCACTGGAAGCTTTGTCAGAAGCTGCCCTCTCCAGGAGCTAGCTAATCAAGTGAATATCTAGACCAAATTTTAAACTATTTTACAAGGTCATAGCAAAGAAGCTAAAACAAAGAAGGTGAAATTTAAGACCAATTAATATAAACTCATTCATTCACGTATATAAGTGCAAGATCACTGTGAATTTAGGTGTAACTGCTTATGTGAAAAAGATGTCAGCAGTTTAGCTAGTTGTTGCAACAGCTTTAAAAAGCCCTGGATGGAAGCTTTGGGTACATTAAGTAGAAGTGTATGGTATGTAGAACCAAGCCCCAGCCCCAGTGTGTTATATCAGTATATTGCCCATTCTCCCTAGAGTGTTCCTAATAAGCAAGACACTGGCATGCTTCTGGAATGGGATCGCCTGAGTGGGAAAGAGCCTAGAAATTCCATCATAGTGACACAGCCTGCAAAGTTTTTGTTGGCAAACCTGCTAAAAGATGTTTGAAAACTATGTGCTTCCAGACATAGCTTTCAGTTGATTAAAAACTTTTATTGTGAGGATGCAATTCTTAGTCAATTGCATGTTTTTAAAAAATGCGTTCTCTTCAAAACCCTGGCACTATACCTTTAGCTCATTCAATGTATGGAAAATGTCTGCTCTGTGACCGAAATGGCAGAGCTAGCCATCATCGTCAAACTCATCACCCAAATCAGGCTCACTTTCTCTCAGAAGAACAAATCAGACTTCATTTTTCAAATAAAGTTAAAGTGTTGATAGACATCACTGTGACAGCCAGATATCTTACTATTGATGTCTAATTCTAAACTAGATAAGGCTTTGCCGTGAATATATTGCCTGGATGAAATAAGGTGGCTCTCCCCATCCTTTCCAAAGCAGTTTTGCTCTCACAGATCACAAGCTTTGCATTCCCTAATTGTCTCTTTGAAGTTAGGCAGGTTTTTCAGCCCAGGTAAGTGGTTGGTCTTTGAGATGGGTTCTTCTGAGTGGAGACACAAAAGGAAAATCAGCAGACCACAGGCTTGTTTTCAGACAGACCCAATCATGGCAAATGTAGCTATGGCTTCAGTTCAGTTCAGTCACTCAGTCGTGCACGACTCTTTGTGACCCCATGAATTGCAGCACGCCAGGCCTCCCTGTCCATCACCATCTCCCGGAGTTCACTCAGACTCACATCCATTGAGTCAGTGATGCCATCCAGCCATCTCATCCTCTGTCATCCCCTTCTCCTCCTGCCCACAATCCCTCCCAGCATCAGAGTCTTTTTCAATGAGTCAACTCTTCACATGAGGTGGCCAAAGTACTGGAGTTTCAGCTTTAGCATCTGTCCTTCCAATGAACACCCAGGACTGGTCTCCTTTAGGATGGACTGGTTGGATCTCCTTGCAGTCCAAGGAACTCTCAAGGGTCTTCTCCAACACCACAGTTCAAAAGCATCAATTTTTCAGCACTCAGCTTTCTTCACAGTCCAACTCTCACATCCATACGTAACCACAGGGAAAACCATAGCCTTGACTAGACGGACCTTTATTGGCAAAGTAATGTCTCTGCTTTTGAATATGCTATCTAGGTTGGTCATAACTTTCCTTCCAAGGAGTAAGCGTCTTTTAATTTCATGGCTGCAATCACCATCTGCAGTGATTTTGGAGCCCCCCAAAATAAAGTCTGACACTGTTTCCACTGTTTCCACATCTATGTCCCATGAAGTGATGGGACCGGATGCCATGATCTTCGTTTTCTGAATGTTGAGCTTTAGGCCAACTTTTTCACTCTCCTCTTTCACTTTCATCAAGAGGCTTTTTAGTTCCTCTTTACTTTCTGCCATAAGGGTGGTGTCATCTGCATATCTGAGGTTATTGATACTTCTCCCAGCAATCTTGATTCCCACTTGTGCTTCTTCCAGCCCAGCATTTCTCATGATGTACTCTGCATATAAGTTAAATAAGCAGGGTGACTGACAGTATACAGCCCTAATGTACTCCTTTTCCTATTTGGCTTAAATGACTTAAAAATATCCTGATATGTGTGTCCCCTGAAAACGCTTTGAGTACTCCCAGAAATACCTAAGCCCTACTTTGAGGACCATTTGGCCTGGAAGAGCTATTGAAAAGACTAAAAAAATTTAGTTACCCAGGAATCTATTCATTTTTCTTTTACTGCAAAAAGAGTCCCCAGATCATAAGACCGTACTGGATCATAATGGATGTCTTTAGTGCTTTGAAAGATCATCAAGTGTAAGAGGATTCTGTGATTATTCAGTGTAGGGCGAGGAATTGTAACTAGAATCAACAGGTGGCAGGTAGATTCCACCTGAAAGCAAGAAAGCCCTCTTTAATGATTTAGACTAATTCCATGAATGAAGCAGCTATTTCACTGAGTTTGCCGTTCCTCACTAGAAATGCTCAAGCTAAACCTGGATCCATCCAGGTGTCCTGAAGAAAAGGTTTTAATTTTGGACTACATAGGGGC